>NW_020291725.1:45546-112684 GCF_003184785.1 Aspergillus japonicus CBS 114.51
CCATCTTCTCTTCCATCTTCTCTTCCATCTTCTCTTCCATCTTCTCTTCCATCTTCGTCAACCATTTTCAACCACTATCTCCTTCATCCATCTTTTACACCTATCTCCTACATCTTCCTTCTACATTCTTCATCCATCAACTTCATCCACCATGTTCATCAACCATTCGATAACCTCATTCTTTTCTTTTCCACAACCATCGACACTGTTCCTCTATCACCACTGTATTTCATCAACAGCCTGCCTTTCTTATCTTGACATACATCCCCTCTCTATACATCCAACACCATCAACCCAACTACTCCTCATGACAGTCATTCCAAGAATTAGAGAAGAGCCCCTCGTTGAGACCCCTGGCGGGCTCGATAAGGGGAGAAGAAACCACCACGGCACGAGGTGCGCATGGTTATGAGGCGAGGAGAAACCTTTACGGGTCGAGCAGCATGTCTTAACTGCCAAAAAGGGGTGGGAGACTGGAGAGATTGTGTGGCAATCACCTAAAGGCACCTGGAAGCAAACCGTATGACCAAACAGGCTGCACATGCCAATTGCATTGAAAAGGAGAAGAAAGGATACTGCTCCCTCCACCCACACTAGACCCCTAAAGAAGAAGGGCGGAGAGGGGTTCAAACTCCCCGGCTCAGGGCAGAGAACATCCTCTTCTACGACGGCGCCAACTTGACGAGGTAAAAGATACTTCAAGGATCTGAGAAGCTGCGATTGCGCATCTCAATAGCCTGGATCTCAAGGACTTGAAGGCCGTGGTGGGTGGGCAAAGAATCCATCCCTCGAGGGGATCAATGTGGAGGCGTGAAAGACCATGCTCAATTTCCACATACCATAGACGTCAAATGCCTGGAAAGGGATCGAATACTCGAGCGAAGCACCAAGGACTCCACTAGAATTGCCCACCGAGTTGAGACGAGGTTGTTGCCCCGACTGATAGCCCTTATTTGAGTCGTGACTAAAACAGGCGCCTGGTAGCGTGCTACACAGCTGGATATCTGGAATCCGCTCTTTTTGCGATGCTTCAACGATCTCGAACATTGAGTTCAACTCTTATCGTAACCAATCCTACGAACCTGGGGGGTTATTGGCTAATCAGCATGCTCTTAGCGTTTCGGTGGCAGATTCTATCAACAAGTAGGCGGGTCTACTTCCCACTCACCGCGGTGTGGACCGGCTTCCTTGGGAACTATGGCACTGAAGTTCTCATTCCTAGAGCCTGCCTACAGGGCTACCTTACTCTGCATACATAGCACATGTTCTGAAGCTGGAGTCGGGCCCTGTGGACTTTCTCGAAATATATCCCACTGCTGTGCTCGATGGTATACGTCGTAGCCTCGACTGAAGACTTGGCTGAGTCCGCAGTTTTCTTCGGATGGTAAGTAATCTCTTCTGTTCTACGTCTTCAATATCTGCAAAGGATTCTGACCGTAATGCATAGCTGGGTCTAGAAGGTCTTATTGAGGATGATAATGCGCTCTTCATATCTGCAGCAGAAGCATTCTTGGAATGCAGAGGAACATCCCAACTATGAAATTGGGTTGATAAGATTCTGCTTGCCTTTGGGTTGCTGTCCCGTTGGACAGTGGTTAAGCTCTTCGTGAGGTATCCTCAGGGCCTGGCGACTGACTTTGGGTGTTTTATCCATTCTCAAGCTCATCTTAGTTGGACCCTAAGATCACAGAGAGCAAGAATGGGCCGATCTTGCCTCTCGTGCAGCATATATTGAGCTGATTCACTTATGTGGCCGGGTATTCTTTCTCTGGCTCAACTCCTTGTCCGGGACAAACATGGAGATACAGCCCAAACTACCTGGACAGGAGATCTCACGCTGAGCAAACAGCAGTCTGATTACATCAGACAGCATTCTCGGTACATAAACCTCAATAGCAATGCTATTATGGCAGAGACGAAGGCCGAGCTTCAGACCCTGGCAACGAAAGAATGCCGGCTTGAAGGAATCGTCCATTGGCGTCGACTCCGATTGGGCATCTGCCACCAGCGTGAGACTCACACGACTTCGATGGAGATCCTTTCTAAACCATCTTCGAGCCTTTTCAATTATACAAAGTCCGATGAATCCCGTGCCACTCTGATAGTTGCGGCCGGCATCTCTCTAAGCCTCAGCCAGGTCTTTCCGGCATTGCGAAGCCCAATAAACCATGTGTCACGCAGTCGCGGGCGGTCAACAAAGACATGTTGACAAAGCCGTCTCTATGACCGAATACCAGGCTGAAATCCTCGATATGAGCCTGTACGACCTCCGCAGGAAGATCGTCCTTTCCGCCTATATCGGGGGTGTATGATTGTCCTTCAAGGAAGAAATTCTTCGATACAAAGAACGCATACGATCATGGGGTCCGTGGCTTGAAGGGCAATCCTCAAGACTGGTTTGCAAGTGTGACTGAAGACTCTAAAATGGGGGGAGCTTATTGCTGCTCCAATACATGCAGTTCTTCTCAACTTAATGCACATCGATGAGCTTCGGTCGGCCCAGAAGGAGCGGGTCAAGGTTCTTGCTCCTGCTCGTGCTGTTGTCTCGTGTTCGCTCTTTCTCTCTCTCGCCCATCTTCTGTCCATCCTCGTCTAACACATTCTACTTCCTCGATATTACTCTTTGCCGAAACGCCCGGAAGGCGCAAAGTCGACCGACGCTTCCCGCACTATAAACTGTCCTGCAGGAATGACAGCTGCAGGAAGGAGTGGCCCAGTTTCAGCTTGGAAGTACACTGCGGGGTCTGTTTATCTGGTTTTCTCGAAACGATAATTCCCATTTCGAGGCGGCTCGATGCTCACTATTTCAGAACCCACATGGGAGGGTCGCACAACAGCGAGTGAGGGTTACGGGAGTCGCGATACCGAGTATTCCCCAGTTTACCGTATCACCAACCTCTTTACCTGGTGAAAAAATCTGTCCTGGACATGTTTCCAAAGGAATGCGATCGAGTCCGGGCGGCCATTGAGGCTCTTACCGGTCAGAGTTCAGTTCAATATCTCAAGCTCCGGAGCGGACCTCGCCCCGACTCTGCAGTCTGATGAAGGAACATCCGGAGCCGGTCAGAAAGTTCCTTCTGAGTTTAGGGGCTGCTGATCTGGTGATCATCGGAGAAGTGCTACCTTCGGTGCACAGCTCGCGGGACGTGACACCCCTTCTTCAGCTCAGGTAGCGGAAAGGGTGCTGCTTATTAGGGCTGGCCCTTCTGCGTCTTTAAGGTGATTACCAACAGACCCAAGGTTTGTGTCCGCCTGAGCTCACTTACACGGCCTAGACATTGACCTATCTCTGGACAAGATGGAGAAAGGTCTTACGAAATGCGAGGCCGCCTGGCTGCGTCGAGAGATTTTCACCCTTTATCGGTACGCCGACAAGGTGCCTCGGAGACCCGTGTGGTGGCGAACATGCCCAAGCAGGACATCGAAACATACTTCGGCCTGGACTACATGCAACTGGTCGAATGAGCGTGGCACTAAGAGATTGGATTGAATTGCATCTAAAAGAACGGGGGGAATGGAACCGAACTCATTCATTGAATAAATGAATTGAAGTTATCTTACACCCATATATCAGCCAGCTAGTCGAGTGGCCGAAGGTCACTCCTGCAAGCAAGAATTACGCCAAACGATGAAAGCAAAAACATAGATCTGGAAGAAACCAACAAGGAACTGGACGAACACGGACTACCTGGTCTCTGCCCAGAAACAGATAGTGACCCGGGTTCAGACTTTGATTCAATTTATGACTTGGACCTCAAATCAATCTCCCCGGAAGTCGAGCGCTCCCCCGAAGTTGATCATTTCCATTCACCCATGGCAGGAAAGAAGAGAAAAGTCGCCGCGAACGACGACGACACAGCGACTTTGACCGGGCCCGATCCCAATGACCCAATCCCCGGTATCAAACCAGAGGTAATTAATTTTGATCCTAAGCAAAATTCAATTATTCGCCTTCCCAGTCCGTCACCCCCATGACCCTCTTACTGTTGCCACATCACCGGGGAATATACTGACCCTGCGAAACCGGACCACCGCTATGTTGTCGTCCATCGAGCCCTTTGGGAACTCTGCCGTAAACCCCAGTAGCGCAGCGCATTCACATTTCCCGCTTATGGTTTATGGAAAAGAGCCAACAGAATCACGCCCAGGCATGTCAATAACTCCCCCACCCGCTCTCTACTATCATTACCTTTCCCCGTCTATTGACTGATTTCTTCCTGCAGTTCAAGAGTGGCCGTGATAGCTACATTTGCGCTCTTTTGACCGCCAGCCGTGGCATCACGCGGACACAACTTGCATAAATGCCTGACACACCATTTTTCGTGACGCCACCTGCCTTCCGGACTGTTGACGTAACTTAAGCGCGGATTTTCAGTGGCCAGACAGTGTATCCAAGTGTTTGGCTACTGTGCCTCATACAGCACTAAGCTTTACTTGCGTGGTTTCGATGTCTCGGACGAGTTTGGTACGTTGCTCCAGGCGTACCGTAACAATGTCGCGCAACAGGAGACATTTCCGATGCGGAAGATTCGCTTATTGACGAGATCAGTCTTATTGCTACGGTGCGAAAATTCTACCAACTGTAGACTACGCGGCCCCCAGAAACCTCCGACCTCTGAGTGCGGCACATAACCCCCAGCCTTGGCTACCGTATACTGGAGATGGCTGGAGTTATGCCCAGTGCGTCGTTCCCCAAAGAGATGCCAACAAAAAACCAAGCTTTCCGCGACATCTTTGCGCAGTTCATGCGCGGCGAGGATATGGACAAGAAAAGCATTAAGAAAAACTTCCGTACTGCCACCAAAGCGCTGCGAGAGAACACCCTACACCGGGCTCATATAATAGTTCCTTATGCTCTTTACGGCCGGCCAGCCAGTGCTCACTATATAGTGGATGCCTCTATGCTCATGGTTGACAAAGCAACCAAGGCTTTTAAGCCAGAGATATGGCCGGTGCTCGCCTAGTACTAAGTGCGACTCTGCAGTTGATGACACCAGCTTCACCCGACTGTCATCTTCTCATAAGCAGCGAACCCGTTGCGAGACCAGCTGGCTATGTCTCTTTTTGCGCGCCTAGTGCCTGCCGCCGCATTGTATCTTAAACCAACAGCGCCACCGCGACCGCCGCCACTAATGCGCCCGCCGACGCCGTTGCCCCTACCGCCGTCCTTCCCCCGCGAACCGTTACTTGGGCCCGCGGAGGTCGTGTTCGGCAATTCAGTTCACTATGACAAATACTGTGGCAGCCCTCGCTGTCCCCGGGCCTATAATGCCTGGACTTCCCCCGCCTCCTGCCGGCACACCCAGCCAGCGGGTCCTGACTGGGTGGGGAGAATTACACAGATGGAGAGGATCAAATCATTCCGGTACCACTAGGGTACTCGGTAATGAGTTCTCTTCCACCTGAATCAGTTCTCCTGCCGTGGAGAGCGGTACAATCTCTGGCTTTCGAGCACATGCAGCCTCTTTGGGTATTTTGATTCGAACTCGGAGCATCAGTCAACTATCTGGGATCCGTCACTCTCTCGCCTAGACTGGGTTGACGCCACAAACGAGAGCATTCCTGCGACAGATCTTGGAAAATGCATGGATTAGAGGCAAGACGCACCTGTCTACGAGGGGGAAAGCTACCATAGGAGGACTCTGACAGCCAGTTTGGGATATCCCTAGGCAGAGGGACCCTATGCTCCCTCCAATTATTCCTCTACTGTTTCCTACTCAGTCCCCACTGTGCCTGCCAGTGTCCCCTTCCGTGTTCTGTATGATCCAGTGACCGTCGCAATCTCTGGGCCCTATTCCCATCAGATCTTCCAGGTTGTGGATGCATACACCAAGCCGAAGTCGAACCGCCGCACTAGCGACAATCGAGGGGTGAAAGTGCGTTTCACGGCCCTGGGCCACCGTGCCTAAAACAAGATGTACAAGAACGCCCAGCAGAGAGCCGCATGTGCATACCCTGTTTTTGAATTCTGGAAGCACGCCGGCAGAATCAAACCATCACAGGTCAGTCGCCCTCGCCCCAGCAACTGCCCGGCTACACCTCTGCTAACGTACTCGCATCCACAATTCAGAAGATCCCGCGACAGCTATATCAGTGCCCTACTAATCACCAGTCGTGGCCAGCTCGCCGCCACACCCTGCACAGCCTCGCGACGCACGGTCTGTCGCCACACGATCTTCTTCACTGACGCTTGGCAAGGATGCTGCACTGATTGCAAGTGGCCAGACAGAACGTTCGAATACTCCCTGACGATTGTCGAATTCCAGGAGCAAGGCGCTGCTACAAATGCTGTCCTTCCTCTTCTCCACGACTTTAACCTTGGCATCGAAGAAACTAAAACAACAGCAGTGACGGTCTTGATTAGAAAATGTCGAGAGATTTCGGGTCCAACAAATATCACAGATGATATGTTGGGAATTCGATATCATGTCAGATATACATAGTCAAGGGTAAATCTCGATGTACTTGCTAAGCAGTTTCATCGGTTCGAGCTCCGCAACTCAATGCGCCGGCCACTCCTTTTCTGCGCCGGCCAGGGTGCCTAGTGATCAGAATCTTGACACCTTTGCTCTCCACAAGAAGCTCTATTATGAGTTTGCGGTAGGGTTCACCTCACCAGATAACCGCGCGTCGCTTCTAACGTCTTTATGAAGTCGGTGAAATCACCGCCATCATCATCAAAATAGCCATCACCATCAGTTAGTCCTCCAGCACGTGTCTCTTTGGCATCGAAATAAGGATAATCTTCGTCGCTCTGGTATAACTCACTGCGATAATAGAGGCTAGCTACAGTCTAGCATCTATCTTGGTTTACCCAATGTGCTGCTCGCCACACTGGGGACTCCATCTGCAAACCCGTGCGGGTTATCGAGGTCCGAAAGAACCATTACTATTTTTGACACTGCATTGGGAGGATGATTTAAGTGACTTTCTGTTATGCAGAACTCGCTAACTAAACTTCAAGTTGCTTTCCCACATACCGCGAGGAGGAGTCAGAGTCGATTCCAACAACAGAGCTCTCACAGTGGCCCCTTTTCAGAGACAATGCCAACCTCACACGGAATGTCTGATTCAGCTTATCTGGCAATGACCGGCCAATATCCATACCGAAGCGCCAGCTTTCACTCAAGCGAGTTTGTGTGCCTACGCACAATGATGACTGCGTCAGTGCCAAGATGCTGCCTAGAGTCTCACTGCTGACGTCTCTGTCACCCCGGCAAGACGGCCGTTCTTGGCCTTTGCTCACGGGGGTCAAGGAGTACTGATCCCGAAGTCGTTACTACCCCAAACGACTCCATAATTCGGACTCCTTCATCAAGGACAAACGCAAATAGTCGCAAGTATCGTCTGTACGGACAGTTGCAGCCCATCCCTGCATGTTCCATGCCACTTTACACTACGACCATGCACTTGGCTATTACTGATGAACACGTGGTTAAACCGAAGCTCAAGCAATTCACAAAAGTCTTCCGGGTAAATAGACGGGCTATCCCGACAACATTATCCAAGCAAAACTCGAGGATGGGACGACAGCAGCGTCTATAGAAGCCAAACCTCCATAGTCGACTCCTTTGGAACGCGGTAGAGACTTGGATGTGATGGTTGGTAGAGTATTTGGAAGCCATAGGACCACCACGGCAATACACAAGAACACCAAGAATGAATTAACTACAGGAGGACTATCAGCCGGAGGAAGAGTGAACGGGACAGAAATGAGGCCCACCGAGCCAGTTGAGTATTGCTTCTGATAGACTTCAGCTCTCGCGAGTGTGTTGTTCCCTGGCTCCAGCTTCTCGAGAGACAATGAGGGAGTCAGCGAGCCCAGGTCTTCCTTTTGAAGGGCCGCACGCATGTGCTATGATACTGCGAATTCCGCAGCTACCGTGAAAGCTATAGAACCCGCGGGCGCCTAGGATCTTGCAATCTGTGCTATGATGAGAGAAAACCGAGATCATGTTGAAGCAATGGGGTCAGGTCTACCGTTCTTCACGAAGGACTTCAATGGAACGAAAAACTTCAGTTGAACTGCCAGAGTCGGCGACATCCTCCATTGCATACCTTACATTGCGCACAAGGAGAAATCCCAGTGGTTTGGGAACATAATACTGGATGAGATCCCCAACGTGCATAGAAACATTGAGTGTCGGTTGGAGGAGTCAGACGCGAGGGACCTCGTGCAAAATGAGTCGGAGCTCATTGCTGCCTACCGCGCAGCCGAACGGAGCCACGATGCGAGAGAATCCAAGAGATTACAAAGCCAAATCCTCCGCCGGCGAATTGGCATGAACCGACCCCAGCGTCGTGCCGTACTGCGTGGGATCGCAAAATTGGAGACGCTGTGTAATCACCATGGCCGATCATCCCGACACCGAAGAGGCGCATATCAAAAATTCCTCTCATATGAGGTCTAAGTATCTCGTGGCAAAATACTCCAGTACACAGGTCCGTCCCTTCTACCATGTTAATGATTGCACCTTTTTATCAGAGGCGAGTGTTCCACGACGATATTTTCAAGTGAGCCGTCAGCCGACGAAAACTTCTCACATTCGTGAAGCCCTCAGGTTATCCGACGAAGACCTTGCCGAGACCTCAGTTCTTTCTCCCTTACCAACGGCTGCAGAGTATCCAACTCTAGCTACCTCGGTGTACTCTGACTTCTTGTATCACTTCCACCTCATACTCTCGCTGGTTACCTCTTATCAGGGGATACCGAGATGAATGCTTCATGGCGCTCATGCGGGACTAGCTCCTCCATCGGGAAAAGTGGTTTGGCATAAAGGACATTATGGGATCCCGAGATTTTGACACCGGCAAGTCCCGTCAGTGGAACAAGTCCCTGGGGAAAAGATCCAGGCCTAGGCCAAGAACTCGGTGCTGTGATGGGAATAGGTGTGAGACGAGAGCTCCGTAACCGATTACTGGCTGTGACACACGACAACACGGGACGCGCGACGCGGCAGCTGCTACATCAGTTTGATGTATCATCACCATCAGCTAAAGATCGTCTGGACTCCAGCCAGATGTCCTTTGAACGTTTCCAGGCACGCCTAGCCGGCACCATCGGCTATGACGCCGCCACAGATGACATAATTTGGAAGGATGGCGAAGATATCATTGTTGTCGATGACGAAGGCACGTGGCAGGCAGTCCTTGTGGATATGGACCAGAGCAACGATAGAAAGAGTTTTGTCGTGTAAAGCAAGGAACCGCCCCTGAATAAACTAAAGCGTTCAAGCCGAGCAAGAGACGATTCGGATGAGGAGCTTGAGCGGTCATCGAAAAAGAAGGGGACGTTGTCCCTGTCGGGATTCGAAGACGGCGCTAGCAGGAAGTCAATCAATGAATGGATCAACACCATGCCAAGTGACTATGAGAGATGGAACAAGGACCAGGACGAACACTGTGCTCTGGAACGTCCAATAACTCTGGATGCACCATCTCAGGTGGAAAACGAAGCACCGGGCTCACTCCTCCTGCTTCTGGCCTTTCTGGGTTGAGAGAGAAAATACGCCACCACGCTTGGATACGCAATTGCATGTGGGGATGAATATTCCAACAGACGGCGGGCTCGTGGCAGACTAACTCGAATAATCTGCGAATAACAACAATACTAAACGCGGGCACTCAGCGCTACCTGGGTCTCCTGAGCTTCCCTCATAGTCCGCTTTGTTTACAGCAGCAGACAGAGTGCATGTCAATTCTGATGTGCTTACTTATGCGCACCAGCCTGGATAGGCTGCAAAGAAGATCGCGTTCTTTGCTACGACAAAGTGGCTGAGAACTCGACACTCGAGAAACTCCTTGAGAACGGCGAACTCTCAGAGTCAGTTGCAGGATCTGATCCAGACTCTGAGAAGCTACCGTCTCGAGACTCTACGTCTAGTGGACCGCGGACAAGAGCAATGTTTGCAAAGAACAAACGCAAGACAACCACGAGAGAGTATGGAGGACCTGGCCAATCCTTTTGGATAGACCACCAAACCCGGCAACCCGCGGTAAACCCAGCCCCAAGACCGCATGTTTTTGTATAAAGATGCGCCCCTGAATAGTCTACCAGCCAAGGCCAGATTTGAGGTCGCGCAAACTGACGCGTCTCCATTTCTGTCAGATTTGAACAGACTGATCAGCTTGTCCAGATACGTCCTGGCACAGGCAAATGCATGTTGGCTCAGCCGCGCCCTCGTTCTACACCTCTGTCACACTATTTAAGCGGGCCGAAACCGCCTGACTCTCATCTCACCTCCCTCAAACGACGTGGTTGATGAGAGCGCGATTTGTATGGATGATCAGGGAACCTCTACTGTATGTTCATATGGATAAGACGAATGAAGTCCTTTCTGGCTTGAGTTGTGAGTGTGGTCATATCTTTTACAATTGCCTACGAGCAGTCCTCCAAGCGTGACTGCAGGCGTACGAGTCGCATCCGTCCGTCGTAGGACACATCACTGCGGAGGAGCACGCTATGCAAATGCAACGTCATGGTATAGCAGTGACTGAGATTATCGGGAACGGTAAGTTGTATCGGTAAGTAGGAGTATCTGGGACATACTAAATATATCTAGGGCATACCAGGCAGACAGAGAGACTATCAAACACATTTAGCATTATCGACTTACCAGAATCCGTCCATCATCGAGCTAATAAAAACTGGTAAGAACCAGGATGCTGAAAAGAACGGTGCTGTAGATCACGGTGTCGACAAGATCAGGAAGCAAGTAGTATCTTCTAGGATCTATTAGCATTAACTAGTACTTATAATCTGATAGACCCTGTGGTCCATGGGCTAAGAAAAGGCTCACTAATTATTGCCATCCCGAGTCAAACTCTCGGTGCAAGTAGTGAGTCCTAATCTTTACCAGCCATCGTGCTCGTTCTCGCAAAACAGGAACTCGGCGGTTATGTCGGGGGATTGGAATTTCCAGGGTAGCTGTTGATATATGGGACTGACTGGGTTTCTAGATCTGGCCAGAGATTACTAGGAATAAGCAGCACCGGAGGCCACAGTATTGATGATCCAAATCCAGACCGCTAATTAGACTATTCTATAAGTAAAGGTTGGTAAAAGGGTTTTCTCAAAGGCTATTTTAACCCGCTCTGTACTCTGTCTTTGTGCCGGTTTCTGCCAGCAACATCCCACAGGAGACCCATCTGGTGCCAAGTGAGGTTCGGGCTGTATTTCGGAGATGATAGTGGGGCATTGATCTCCAATTCCTTGATCAAGACTGTATGTACGTACTTCCAATAATATGGTCGATCTTTTCTAGAATCAGGGCTACGTGACGTCGAAAGTGTAGACACATATTCTATCCGAGCATCTAAACTTCCCGCACAGCATAGAAATATGTATCCACCATACCCTATCCCCATATTCGCAAGTCATAGAACAATGTCTATGTCCAGTACAATATCAATACGTATAGTTCACCCCTTCCACCCATCACTGTACACCACCGACCAAAGCATGAAGCAAGTAGGTTCCGGTCTCGAGCCGAACCATGGCGCCCGGGATGTTAGAGTTGATTTGAAACCACATTCTGACAGCACAATGACGATATATTTTGTAACAAGTGAGTCCATTCAACAACCGTCCGATGTGGTGTAATGGCTAACATCGCTGTCTCTCACACAGCAGCTCGGGGTTCGATTCCCCGCATCGGAGTAAATTTTTGATTCCTTTTTAGCTTGCTGCTCCGCACGCATCTCCAATTTTTCGTGGAGCAGCGACGTTGATGTTGTCGGGTGCGCTTTGCCTATATCGGCCTAGCTGTGTTGCGCCAGAGCACTGGGGGTTCCGTTTTTGGGATTGATGTTAGGCCCCGGCCTACATCATTTAGAGTAAGCTTTCGCAATTTACACCATATAAACTCATCCTATACCCAGAGCTACAGCTACTGCATCGATGTCACTCCACAAGATACTGCCCCAAAGAAACGAAATGAAGGGAAGGCTGCAATGCAAACAAGACAGCGTCCATCAAGATACGCATGTGTTGTACTGTACCATAGAGCGAACCCCAGACTATCAACCGTAAAACGCCAGGAGCAACGCAACGCAACAGAACAGAACCACAAAAATACAGCAAGCAGAGTAGTACATCACACATAACCATGCCACGAGATATCAGCGCAAGCGCAAACATCATCCCATGACCATACCATAAGCATCATCCATCCAATGCATCATCGGCCGACCCTCAGCCCAGCCCAGACAGACCATTTCCTCAGACCTCCATTCAACACTCAACCCCAAGCACAAAACAAAACACCCTCCCCTCCCCATCTCCCTCGTTTCCCCCCCACCAACCCAGAACAACCTCAAACCCTGTTCTTCCTCTCCAACCCCTCCCTCACCTCCCCCAGCAACCCGACCAACTCCTTCCCCCCCTCACTCTCCCGCCCCTCAATCTCCAACCCCCGTTCCACAAACCGTCCCGCCTCCTCCCACCGCCCCATCTCCACCAAGCACTTGCCCCCGCGCCACCACGCCTTCACATTGCCCACAGCCTTACTCTCGACACTACACCTCGCATCCACCAGCCCCTCGACCCACAGCCGCTGGCTCATCCACGCCTGCGCGCGGTTCGCGTACAGCGCCGCCAGCTCGTCGCGCGCCAGCGTCACGGGCTCCCAGCCCGGCCGGCCGAGCGCCATGTCGATCGCGTAGCCGTACAGCCGCGCGGCGTCCGCGAAGTGGTTCTTCCGGTATGCCGCGTTGGCGCTGTCCCGGAGCTTGGTGATCTGGGCGCTGCGCTTGGGGTTGATGGGGAGTGGGGGCGGGGGGATTTGGGAGGGGGTTTCGAGGAGGGCGCGGTGCAGGGTGTTCAGGGCTGTGAGTTCGGTGGCTAGGGCGGTGGTGGAGGTGGAGGTGGTGGGGTGGCCGAGGGTGATGGCTTTGGAGGTGGGGTCGAGGTGCAGCGGGAGGGGGTTGTAGATGTCTATGCTGGACATTTTGGAGGTTGTCGGGGTGTTTGGTGGTGTTTGGTGGTGGTGGTGGTGGTGGTGGTGCAGGTGTAGTAGTTTTGATTTGGTAAGTGGTGTTATGGTAGAGGTGGATGTTGTTTGCTGGGTTGTGTTATGTTGTGGATTTGTGTGTGTTTGGGTATATTATTGTTCGATTCGTTGGTCTTGGAATCCGTTCGTACAGTCAGTGTAGCTGCTGTAGCTGCTGGATAATGGAGCTGGATGAATGGTCTGTGCGGAGAGGTTAGTGTTTGAGGTTTTAAGATAGGATTTCGACGCGAACTCACGAGGCAGATTTACAGACACACCAAGTAAGATCTAGGCAAAATAGTGCGCTCCAGCTGGACGTCCTGGGTGAGGAGAGATGAACAGATAAACAAAAGATGAGCTGTCCAGATCGCTGATGGTGAGTGAGCCTTCCAAGCAAAGGCGGTGGCAGAATCCCTACCTTCGGGGAATCCTTCGGATCAGATGTGTCATCCTATTCACGGCGTCGAATTTGATTACATTGGCTTAATTCACTCCACTGCAGGTAAGTATGTAATGCCATCTATGTAGAACCAAAATACATTCGTCATCCAATAAGTCGTCAGGTATGCCCGCGCGGCCATTACAGGCCGTTCCCCAGCCAAATCACCATCACAGCATACAGTCGTCAGTTTTACAAGTCAACAAGTCACAAGCCAGAGATACAATCGGTCCAAAATGACAATCAAAATGTGCGCCCGCAAACACCGCCCCATGGTTCGTTTCGAAGGTTGGTCTTGGTTTTTCTCTTCACCGCATCTCCTCTCCGTCACCACCTCTAGTGGCCGTAGCCGCTATGACTCGGCTCATACTCCGACGGTCCGCCGTAGTGCTGACCGTGCGCACCGCCGTAGCTGGTGTTGTAGTCGTGCAGCACGCTGCCCGTCGAGACGGTCGGGTCGTAGGCGCCCGACGCCGCAGAGCGGCCGTGCGTGGTGCTGCCGAAGTCATCCGCCTCGCTCTGATGCAGCAGGGCGTAGTCCTCATCGCGATCGCCGCGGACCGACGACCCCATTCCCGCGCGCGACCGGAAGTCGTCCTCCTCCTCCTCAAAATCGTGCGCCGGGTTGGACGAGAATGCGGCCTTGGTGTGGGCGGCGAAGGTCGGGTCGGAGACGGCGTCGGGCAGGGTGCCGGTGCGGCGGAAGTGCACGACGTTGCGGAAGGACATGAACGCGGTGACCACGAAGAGTAAGCTGGTAGAAGATCATATGTTAGCACCCGCCGAAGACAGTCAGAGGCAAACTCACAATACGATGACACCCAAGATCACGGTGGCGGTGCTGATCTTGCACTTGCTGGCGTTGCCGTAGGCCCAGTTGTCGCAGCCGCTCTTCTTGCTGTCGCTGGCCCGCTTGCTGGACTTGCTGTCGCTGTCTGTCGAGCTGTCGCTCTTGCCCTCGCTCTTCCCCTGCGCCACATAGCTGGCGACACAGACCCAGGCGCTGAACCATAAGATGGCGTACAGGCAGTCGACGGTCGCGAAGGCGTAAACGTTTCCGAACCGACGTGCGCGCGGCCACATCGGGACGGCCACCAAGTAGATGAGACCGGGGATACTGAACCAGCACTATTGAAGGGCCCAATTAGACTCCAATACTCGCGACATGCACAAACAGATGAATGCCACTCACCAAGGCCCAGTACCAGGCCGACCTCCCATCAATGCCACCGCCCTTGGTAAACACGGCGATGGTCAAGGCCCACGCCAGGAAGATGATAAACCCCTGGAAGCCATGGATGATGTTTTTCGTCCGCCCCGGGTTCAAGGAAGGTCGTGCGACTTTCATGTTTCTGAAGGTGAGGTGGTCGATGACGGAGGAGTGGTGCCTGATGACGATGAAAAGCGCTTTTCCTCTACGCTAGGAAGCGAAACCGCAATACGATGGAGCTGGCGGATTGATCGAAGTAAATTCAAGAAATTCCAACCGCCAGGAGCCAAATTCCGAGTAGAATAGCAAGAAGATAGCCACAAACCGTCAGCGACGAGGGGGGACGAGAGGGCGAAATGCAATGCGATTGTTTGTTGCAGTGGCAGCCGCAGTCGAAAAACCGACGGCGAAGGTGAACGGGGCAACCCGATCGTGCCGCGCGGACGCTAAAGTAGAGGCGCAGGCAGGCAGAATGGTGGGAGGGGAAACCAGCGACGCAATCACCCCCGGGGGAATAATCTTCAACCGGCAACAGGAAAACAAGCGCAAGAACAACTCAGAAAAGCCCACGAGTTTGGAGATATGAGTGAAGAATGAACAGGAGTAGAGGGCGTAGAAGAGAAGGAGACTTTGGATTGAAAGTTGGAGGGGGGGAGGGGTGGAAGCTCGTGAATGTGGCTGTCATAACAATAATAATACACTTCATTCATGGAATTCATTTCATTCATCGGCGGTACCGTACCGTACCGTAGTCCTACCATTCCGGGTTTAGCGGTTTAGCCTGCCCGTGATCTCGGCCCAAAATAGATTTCCCAGAGCACATGGCCTGGTGAAATGCACAATCAAAAGCAAGATCAAGATCAAGGTTGCTTACTTGTACAGGACATCGCCAATGTTCGATGTCACTTGAGATGCTGTTACAGCATTGTGTCTTGCCCGTATCGATCCCCAAGTTCAGATACTAGTTTTGTGGCCCAATCGGAGACCCTGCACCCAAGGCTGACGTATCCTCATCCTCAACTTACCCGACACAGCCCAATTTAAGTGATGATGACCACTTGTTCAGCGATAATTAAAGGGTAGACCGGGATTGACAATCATGAAGATCGAACACTGCAATGTTTATTGCGTAAGTGGGTAGGCGGACCGTCGGCCGCTGGCTGTGCCTCTGCACACATATGATGTGTCAACATGTCAGGTGCTCGCAGACCATCAAGTCTGCCCGTCGCTCATTTGCAGGTCCGATTTTATGCTCTATCATGCTGGCAGGGCAGTGAGCCTCGCTTGAGAGCTTTACAGCCGACCAAAGGTGATTCATGGTGGTGAAACTATGCTATCCTTCTGCTCTGTATATTGACCCTAGTCGCTAGCCGTTTCATGATAGCGCCAAAGTAGCTTGTTCTCATGGAAACAGGGGTTGCTATTCATGGAGACACGGCCACCACGCATCCACGCTTGGCCGGCTCCACCGTCGAAGATCTATCTACAGTCTTTATTGTTTCAAGCACCCGCGATATCACGCTCGAATCAGAATGTCTCAACTCAAATTGTTTCATTACCTCGGTCGTCTCGAAAGCGGCCGATCTGCAAACAGCTAATATATTCAAAAGACGCCACTCGATGCTCCCTATACAACAGCATCGTCTCATGTGCTGTGATCCGTCATAACTTCCTTCGCTAACTTGGAAAAGGGGAAAGGAGAGGAGTACGAAAAAAGTGGAGTAAGTGGATGAAAATACACCAGAAAATAGTTGGCAAACAAAGGAAAGTCATTAAATCGACAACGAGGCAAGCACATTATGCCGACTTGCCGTTGGTCGTGTTCATGATCATTTCGATCTCTTTCAGGGGCTGGTAGATATGCGTATGCCACCACCACGGCAATGGGTCAATGGCGGAGAACCGCCAGTTCTTCCAGAACAGAAGCAGCCTGCTGCCTTCGTGAAGACTGCGATCGATCTGCTCGATGGCAGGGTACAGTGCCGGAAGCACCCTCCGAACATCGCAACTGCGGACCATCTGGCAGAGACTGAAGTTCTCAGGAGGCGGGGTTGAAATTTCCGTATCGATAGATGCGATGTCTATAGCGGGCACTTCGCCAGAAACGCCATTGATGTGTGGCGCGAGCACATCCAAGTACTCCGCGACCATCGAGTCGTGCTTATCTTGCAGAAGGAATTTCACAGCCGCGGCGCCTTGCTCGCAGCCCTCGATATGAATTGCATAGCGGAGAATATTGTCGGCAAATTCCTCGTCCACCGTCAGTTGGAGGCGTAGGTGACCGGTCAGTCGGGGTCCCCCTTGAAGTGCGAAGCGTTCCATGAGCGCATGCGTCGCCCTAGCGAGCCCCTTGTCCAGACGCGAGTGGCCCCAATCGGACTCCTTGTCGCCGGGATAGATCTTGATGGCCTTGACATGGCCGCAGATGACCATGACCTCTGCAACAAACCGGCCCAAGCGTGTCTGTTGTTGTAGTATCCATGGCCGTTCCTTAGAGATCTGGATCTCGCTGACCTCGGAATAGGTCATACTGAGGGTTCGCTTCGGCAGCACGACGACCTTATCATCTCCTGGAGTGGGAGAGGGCCTCCGCATCTGATAAATTTTGGACGGCGACCGATGCAAGATCTTGTGAATGGCATCTCGCGACAGAACCTGGTGTTTCTCCACCACGGGTAACCGCTTCTCAATGAGATAGTGGGTGAAAGTGTCTTGGTTGCCGAAAATTTCGGCCAGGCCAGTGTCCAGGGTGATGCATTTGCAATGGGTCCGGCTCTCGATCACCTGTTTGGCCGATGCATCGTCGAGGGCCGAGGCCTCGTTCGCGCACGGGATCCAGATCTCCACTTTCTCTTTCTGGATAATGTCGAGCAGCCGTGCGCTGTACTTGGTCTTGGGCACGTGGTAGAAGGCCGCCAGCGTCTTGGACATGCCTTCGCCAGGGGCGATGGCGCCCTCCGTGATGTTGGCCCCGACCACCCGGTGGCCCGCGTAGTACCAACCCCGGGCCACCGCTAGCCCATGCGGGGTATTGACCCCAGTAACGAGAACTGTTTTCGGACGGAAGTGCTCATCTCGTAGGATTTTCTGTCGTCGGCGTTCGTGGCTGGAGGACTGTGAAATGTCGCCGGGGACATACCCGGCAGCGTAGGAGGCCAAAAGAATGGTGTTGTCCAACGGCAGCAGGGCGATCGAGACCGCAATCCGCACCAGATGGAAAAGTACATGGATCTGCAGCATGTCGCGAGCGAATTGCAGAGTGCTTTCTTGAGGAATCGAGCTAAATGCTCGCCGTACTGTATGTATAGCCATCATAATGTCAGATGATGATTTGCAGGGGACATTGTTGCACAGAATCAATGCCGGGCAATGAATATTTATTGTCTCATGGTAGGAGGAAGGGAGGGTTGCGGTTGCGGGTAGCACGACCAGCAGCTTGGGAATGCTGCTGCAAGGCGACCACGTCAGCGATGCAGCTCAGTGGGTGATGCGTACCTGAAGATGAAATCAACTGCTGCGTTGTTTGAGTTGGGTGAGGTGGCTGGGCCGCCAAGGAGAACGAGCATCGTCGATTTCGACCACACGTCGAACTGAAAGACATTTAAGACCTCCCACAAGATTACAACCGTATGATTTTCGTCGGCAAACCGGATGATGACCCCTCATTCTGACGATGGCCGAGGGGCTGGATTTCAGCTTTGCTTTTGACAAGGATTGGCGGCTATCGCACGAATCACGATCCTTCGGCGTGTTGCCCAGGCTAAAGGGCAGGGTGAAGCAGAATGATGCATCATAAGTATCAGGGTGGCGGTTATTGTCAATAAATCGAGGCGACAGTCAAGGATCGTATAAAGCAAGAGAAGATAGACGTGCGACAAGGCTTGGAGGTGAAATGTAACTGCCTTCACTTGAAACAACCATGCAGGCTGAAGCACCCGTCCGTGCAAAGTATATGCGGCGGGAAGCAGAGTGAGGCAGGCCACCCTGCCTGATGAGCCGAAACATGGCCACCTGCAGCCAAATTCAAGGCAAAGGAATGTGCATGACCCATTCCTTAAGTAATTCACTCGTAAGAGCCTAGAACTTTTATTTCCCACGTATAGTGACGTCTCTGAACTAGTGCCAGTAGTGATACTCGATCGATAGTTCGTCTCGGGTATCCGATCACTTCAGGGTGGAGCAACGCAATTAACACTAGAAGCACTAAGGTGTAGGTGGCAGCGTGGCTGCTACTCATACTTAAGGTACAGTACGAAAAGTACAGTACAGCCTGACACAGCACCACTGCAGCCTTGATACTCCGTACTCGGAGCGTCCAAGGCCAGCAGCACTCACCGCTTTCGCCCTTGTCTACTACTGCTTGCTTGCGCTTCTAGATGAGAAGCACACCCAACTCAAACCCCAGTGATCCCTCTTGTGGCGAACAATGGCCGATTATCAGCTCAGCACTGAGTCACAGTGAGGAAATGCATTTCCGACTTGCTTATCAATCTCTGATGATGATGAACCATCCTCACGCTGCCTCGGATTACCCGGGATCCGAGAGCCACGAGGGGCACCGATGGAGTAAGCATCTCCGAGTGAGCGGCACTTGGGACGGCATCATAGTGGGGGGACTTTTGCCCCTAGTGAGTCGCCCATGTTGTCATATCCCGCCTAAAAGGCTCATTCTTGAGGTTTACGTGGTCCTTATCGTCCTCCGAGCTTTCAGCTGGCTGTGACGTTGTCGGATTTATCTTCTGCCATATAAAATGTCGAGTATAAGACCGAGGATAAGACCGAGCCTAATCCCGAATGCGATAAGGCGCGGGGGTTCTCGTGCCATTAAATTCGCTGGATACCCTCGGTTTGGATCTCCAAGCTCGCATCCTAATCTTGTTACTACCGCAAAATATCAATTGATTAGATCTCTTTCAACCTCGCGACATCCATCACTGACCATGAGCGACAACACCTACGTAGCGCCGCTTCATCCTCGTCCCGGGGACCGATCGGTAAGCCCCTCCAAGGCTCCAAGGCCCTTTGAGACGTCGTGTGAACTGACTCCAAGCTTCATTGTAGCGCGAGGATGGTCGAGAGTTCAAGTTGCTGCACTTCATCTATGATCAGCCCAACCGAGACGAGATCCAGGGCAACCCCCAGAAAGTCTTAGATCTTATCGACGAGTTTGCGCAGACATATCACTTCATGAACATCGGACCGGACAAGGGCAAGTTTATCACAGAGATCATCGCCGAGCGCAAGCCTGAGGTCATGATTGAGCTCGGTGGTTATGTCGGGTACTCTGCCATTCTCTTCGGCGATGCCGTGCGCCGGGCCGGTGGAAAGCGATACTATAGTCTCGAACTGAACCCCGAGTATGCCGCCATTGCGAACATGCTACTGGACCTTGCCGGTCTGCGCGACTTTGTGCGCATTATAGTCGGTCGCAGTGATCTGTCCCTGCACAAGCTGTTCAGCAGCGGCGAGGTCAAGCAGGTGGAGGTGCTATTCATTGACCACTACAAGCCTGCCTACACCACCGACTTGAAGCTCTGTGAGCAGCTGGGCAAGATTGTGCCAGAGGTGTCGGTCGTGATCGCGGACAACGTGCTGTACCCCGGCAACCCGCCTTATTTAGAATATGTCCGCAGTACGGTGGAGCAGAAGCGCGAGGCGGCTAAGAAGGGCCCTGAACGGACGTACAACAAAGAGGGCATTCCGGACAGGACCGTGCAGTCCTTCCTCGGCGCAGATGCGACCCCTCAGTTCGACATAATCGGCAACCCGAACCTCGTCTACGAGAGCAAACTCGTGAAGCCGGAAACCACCAGGGTAAGTCGGTGTCTGCGACGCAATAAATTGGGAGATGAGCTTTCTAACGCGAATTGTGTGCTTTAGGATGCTATCGAGGTAACCCGATGTGTGGGGGTACAAGAGTAGAAGGGCGGCTTTTTGGGAAAATCTGTTTCTACCTAGGCTAAGGATGGGAAAGAGGGCTAGTCGGCCCGATGGGTCACTAGCCTTACCAATTTTGGTAAAAGGGTCTTCGGACGGGAACCATTGCTCAACCTTTTTATTCATGAGGCAGAGGTCTGAAGTCATGGCCGGCCGCTGGCCCTTTTCTCTCAGCTAGTCCATCTAATACCAAACAGAGGCTTTCTTGTGAATAATAGTTCAAGAATAGTACAGTCCGGGGCATACGCAGCTTGTCTGTCGGTCAAAGACCCTTTCCGTTCAGGAACCGTAAGGCTTATTCAAGGTTAGTTCCGACGGAGTCTAGCTTACATAGCCCACCGTTAGGGCCTAGCCTAGAGTTGTTCCTTATCGCGGCATAACAAACAGAACCACAGACAGACCAACATGGCTGCCTTTCTTCCCCTGGAGCTCCTTTTGATCATTGCGGACGATCTACAAGCGGACGGCGGCTCTTGAATCCCATGTATGGCTGTCTGCCGTCGGTGGCGAACGGCGTTTGGTCCGTTACTCTATCAGAACCTGGTCGTGACCAGCGCCGCGGCGAATCTCCCAGAACAACCTCCGAATATCGCTGTCTACCTTACAGCGGATCACCACTGGCTTAGGGCTTGCTCGACGGTCCTGGATTCGTACGATTCATTATCAGATCATTGTCCCAGTGGGCTTGCCCGACTGGCACTCACGCAAGAGGCAAGGCTATAGCCCCGAGAATCCAACTCGGCATGAAAACGACCGGGCCTTTCAGTCAGGGATTTTTGATCTCTTTGAGACATTGGCCAACTGGAAAGCTGGGCTTCGGCGCCATGTGAAATTGACGGTCTGCGGCCGTACCGAGGGCTTCGAACCAATTACCTGGCAAGCGAGGAGGCGGGCCTTTTCAGGTACGATTTTCTGAATGGGCGAACCGAGGCAGTGCCTGTCTACCGAGCGTCCATTTTAGAAAAGGATGGGGCTTTGGGGATATCGCTCCCAGATGTACGCTGTATTGACCGCCTTACCTTCCCTGAACGACCGAAGTATCATCAGATCTGGGTCGGGGCCGCCATTCGAATCGCGCAGCACTGTCCTACTCTGTCCGCCCTGTCGTTGGGGCCGAATAAGTATATCCGCCCTGACCAATTAGAGAGCATTCAAGCACGTCGCCATGGTAAGACTCCCCGACGCCACCACTCCTCGTCTCCCGCAAAGAAAAAAAAACATCAGAATGACTCATTGTACTAGCGATTTCCGACGGTCTCAAGCTCCTTCCACCCTCCTTGAAGGAGTTTAGCTTGTCCAACGACGACGAGAAACCCTGGAAAGACGCACTCCCGGCGTTGGATGTGGTTGGCTCGCGACCCGATACCATGCCCTTGAATCTTCGCCAATTAAGCCTGTCGCTGACCAAACTGACCCTGGGTTCACTGCCCATCGATCCGGACTTCCTCTTCCCTCTCGATGCCCAACCCATCCGTTACCCGCGAGCAAAGGTCTCTCGTGGCCGCAGCTTGAGGTACTGGAGTTAAGCTTGATGCCACCTAGAATCCCATCGGGTACGCGCTACTTCAGACCCCTTTCGTAATGCACACTGGAAATCGTGGCCACCAAGAACAGGCCAGTGGGTCGTCCACCCATCTCCCCACGAACGAGAATACTACGACGAGTACGAGTTCGACGAGACGTACATGCTTTGCGACCCCTGCGAGGGAGATATAGAGCGTGATATTCTCGAAGCGGAGCACTTCCATCGGCTCCTCATCGCCTCAGGCCATGCCGCGCGCCGGATGCCCCGCCTGCAGAAACTCCAGTACGCTTTAAATCACCAGTGCGAATTCTGGTTTCAATTCAAGATCAAGGGCCCCGAGCGTGCCGAGTGGACCCTGACCTCGACCTTCTATCAGCCCGACCACCGCGTGGCCGAGGCTTGGCGCTGCCCTTTGGTCGAGTTGTACGGCAAAGAGCCTCCCGCCGGCTGGGAAGTATCACGGATCTGGAACGAGCTGTCGGTGACCATTGCCCCGTGGCCGCCGCGGTAAGTCTACGCTGGACGTTGGCTTGGCTGTAGGAGCCGGATAGTACATTAGAGGGCTCGAGAAGAGAGGGACTTTTAATTTTGGGAGGCGTTCCTACCTTCGACGATTTGTAGTCAATGCTACTGCACGTAGGACTTTACTTCCAACAGGAGTCTCCATGTTTGAGCACCCCGCCCTCACTTATTGCGTGTGACCAGCAGACGGAGATAGTCTGAAGTTGCCGCCGGCGCTGGCTACAGCGTAGTGTCCAGGCCACCGTGCTTGGGAATGGAAATCACGCGATCACGAACATTCGGTTAACTCCACCTTCTTGAGATTTTGACAGAGGCTTTGGCGTCGGATGACGGCCGGGCCAAACGTCGCAAAGATGATGTTTAGACAGGAAGTGTTCTTTGTTGCAGCTTGCAAGACATCAGCCTTGAGGAGGAAGTTCTGGTGTCCAACGCACAAATATCGTATATCAATACCTCGGAAGTGTACCGGAATAGTTCATCGTTGAGAGGGCCCAGGGAAGCCCTTCGTTTCATTATAGAATAGGTTTCCTTCACACTAGGACCATGGGGACAGGAGATCGAACTGAAGGAAGATGATGGAATGATCTAGGGATTATGTTCACTCCTTGACTTGACAGAGCAACTATAGCAGACTTCTCCAGAGCTAGTGCTGTTTAAAGAATAGTGCATCAATCAACCAAGTGCAGGGTGAAAAGACCCGTGACCCGGTTATGGTTTTTCGTGTAAAGTGTGAAGTCCGGACTGAGCCGATGGTGTCATCATCGGCAACAGCACTGAAATGAATTCCGAGTGTTTTGCTGCAACATCGGCCTTTGCCGCATTGCCCCGCCCGGCCCAGTGGTCGCCGTCGCCAGGACCTTCCCCCGCACTAGTTGATGACTGAGTCCAATTTCTTCCCTCTTCCCATGCTGGAGATCGTGTAATCACTGTTCAGAGGCATAGTCAGAGTGGACCTTGTCTACACCGTATATAACCGAGCGCCATCCCCCCTGAAATCAATCATCCCCAATTTCCTCAATTGTCCCCCTCATTTCTCTGCCCCTCGTCTCCCACAAAATCACCACCCCCACGATAACCACCCCCACTCACTATGTCTTCGAAAACCTGGAACGTCGGAATTGTGGGATACGGCTTGAGCGCCAAAGTCTTCCACATTCCTTTCATTAAGGAAGTTCCTCAATTCAAGATCTCTGCGATTGTGCAGCGCAATCCCAAGCCGGAGGACGATGCGGAGAAGGACTTCCCCGGCATCAAGTCTTACCGCAGCACCGAAGAGCTAGTCAAGGATGAGGGCGTCGACCTGGTCGTCATCACTACCGTTCCTGAAACGCACTTCGAGTTGACCAAGCTGGCTCTCGAGCACGGAAAGCACGGTAGGTCTTATTTTGCGGATGCATAAGCGATTTACTGACGCTGATTGTTGCTGCAGTCGTCGTCGAGAAGCCTTTTACCCCCACATCCAAGGAAGCTCAAGAGCTCGTTTCCCTGGCTAAGAAGCAGAACAAGCACCTGGCTGTTTACCAGAGTCCGTATCCCTAAGTCGACCCCCTACCCCTATTTCGAATTCTGTAAGGGTTGGTTCCTAATGGGTGTGTGATTAGACCGTCGCTACGACGCCGATTTCCAGACCGTGTCCAAGTTGGTCAAGAGCGGCTCCCTGGGCCGCGTCGTTGAATTCGAGACTCACTTCGATCGCCACCGCCCCGAAGAGCCTTCTGCAGATGCTTCGAAGTGGAAGAACAAGGTTGTCCCCGGAGGTAGCGCCATCTACGACCTGGGCTCTCACATCCTGGATCAGGCTGTCTACCTGCTCGGCAAGCCTGAGCGGGTGACGGGCTTCCTTGGCTCTCAACGTGAGGTGAACTCATCCGGTTACGAGGACTCCTTCACCGTCCTGCTTCACTACAAGAACGGTCCTTTGGTCACGGCCAAGGCTGCGGTTGTTAGTCCCGAGGTCGAGCAGCTGCGCTTCTGGGTCCGCGGAGACAAGGGTAGCTACAGGAAGGTCAGTCTCCTCTTTTTGACGCCGCTGACAACGAAGAGCGGCGTTTTGCTGACTTCAGACGATTAGTTCCACCTCGACATCCAGGAAGAGCACATCAAGGCCGGATTGAACGCCGGTGACAACGGATACGGCCGCGAGCCCAGTGACAGATATGGTACGTCGATGATGCAGACTTCAAACACCGTTCTAACAGATTTCTGCAACCAGGTACTCTCACCACTATTGAGGATGGAAAGCCTACCCGAGAGGTCTTCCCTACCGTCGAGCCCCCGACCTGGACCGAGTACTATAGAAAGCTGGCGCGGGCTCTTGCCGGCGAGTCCGATCTCCCGGCCAGTGGCGCGGAAGCCAGCGAGGTTATCCGGTTGATCGAGTTGGCCCAGGAGAGCTCCAAGCTTGGCAAGACGCTGGATTTCTAAGCGGTGGGTAGTGTGTTTGTGTATATGAGTATTTAGAGATTATGATATAATGACAGGATGAGAATTGCAGTGCACACACGATGCTCAGTACTTGTATATACTGCCCTTGTACCTTAAATAGCACGAGTACGAACATGTAGCTCACTAGTGGTGGGGTGTCAACAGAGCGCGTTACACTATCTAAGGCACGAACCCCCCTCCTACGGTTCCACTACGGTAGTCTAGACTCCAATCAGCATGATGGCTGTATTGAGCGTGTCAAGAGGAGTTCCCTCGATCGTGTTCCTCTACCCCGGATTGATCGACAGCCCTGCTTTTGCGGGAAGGGCGGCGGATGGGCAATACGGGCAACTCAGCCCGATTATGGGGGAAACACGGTAATCAATGGTAAAAAATGGTAATTTGTGGTAAGAAACCCACCGGCTGACCTCATCTCCCACCGTCCCCGACGCTAAACCCTACCCGGAGTTTCCATTACCCAACTCAAATGCTGTGAGTGGAAGGACAGACCAGGAACTCTGAACTTCAAACTCCATTCTGTCACTTGGGTCAGTTGGCACTGTAATTCCGCTTCCATGACTGCTCTGCTACCACGGCCGAATACATCTCTTCCGCGGAGATGCTGATGACCAGCCCAAAATGCGTGCGAAAGATCTTCTTGTTCTTGCGTGTTCTCCCTTCTCCCGATCTCCTCCAGCTCTGATGCCTATTAATATGGGCTCAGCATTCCCTCCGCGGACCCAGCGACTCCAAATTGCGGTGTCCACTTGATGCACGGCGCTCTCAATGGGCTCGCCCGCTTATACTTAGTTGCTGCTCACCACGTAGGCCAGGCAAGTATTCCCACCTTTCCCCCTTGTACCCCCTGACCTGGACCCATCAGGCCTGCTTTTTAGCAGAATGGAGTATCTGCCTGTCTGTCATCTTTTATTCTGTGTTAGTGAGCAAGTTGCTCTCCATTCCGCAGTTTCATGACTGACCTGGCATACACAAGCATCCGCTTGTCCGGGTTTCTTTTGATGCTCAAAACCACTTGCAACACCCCTCTTTATATCAGCACCTGTTGAACTGGACCTGGTACTAACCGACACAGGAATAAGCGCGTTTGTCTTGGCCAAGGGTGGCCATCATGACAGTTCAGCAGACGTCTGCCCAGCCCTCCCGGCCTCCGTCGATGCTTGAGCGCATCGACTTCTCCCGACTCCATGTGGATATCGATGCCTATATAAATCCTTTTCTTCCGCCCCCGCCTTGGCGATACCTACCTCGGCCGGTCTCGCGCTTCTTTGGGTACCGAGAACCCCCGTCTCCAAAGCCTCTCGGCAATGTCGTTGTGGCCTTCTGGACCCTGATAGGGGTGTTCTGCGGTGTGCTCATCGTATCGGAGGCATCGATGCACGTGCCCCTTTTTGAGCACCATAATGCCCCGATCATCGTGGCGAGTTTCGTACGTCTTCCCTCAGATCTACACCTGTGACCAAGCTTCAAGACTAAACGTCCCTTAGGGTGCTGCTGCAGTGCTGGAGTTCTCAGCAATCGAATCACCCTTTGCCCAGCCACGGAATGCGGTCATCAGTCAGGTCATTGCGAGTACGGTGGGGATTGGAATCTCCAAGCTTTTCGCCCTGAACGCTCATGCCGAATCGTTGCCCCAAATCGGCGGCGCTCTGGCCTGTGCCATCACCACGTGCATCATGGTCCTCACGAATACCGTGCATCCGCCCGCAGGAGCAACCGCGCTGCTTTCAGTGACGCAGTCGGCCGATGTGGGCTGGGCCTTGATTCTCGTCATGCTCCTCGGAAGCGTGCTGATGCAGGCCGTGGCCTTGTTGATCAACAACATCCAGCGTCGGTTTCCGGTCTACTGGTGGACTCCCGTCTCTCTGGCGCGGCCGAAACCCAGTGACACCGAAAGCGGGGATGGAATCAACCGAGCCAGTTTTGATACGGACAGCACACAAGAAGTGTTCCCGGGTGAACCGAGGCAGGTCCTCATTGCACCGGGCAAGATCCTATTGCCGAATCAATTCTCAATTTCGGAGGCGGAGATGAAGGTCTTGCGGAGTATTAGTGAACGACTACCATGAATTGCATCCGCTCGCATTAAGAATAGGTGGCTTAGCATCGAGGCATTCTGCTGCTTGTACATAGTGAAGTTCTATCATTGTCCATATCATTGTCTATTGAGGTTGAAAGTAAGCTGCTTATCGTGATTGAGGTTTTGTCCAACAGGATTTCTCTAATTACCAAGCCAACCACAAGAGGATGATTGTGGTTGCGACCTATGTTATTGGGGCATAAGATGGCATCTCTGCTGAGGTCTAGGTAGTTCTCAGTGGTAGGCTGAAGTTGCTTTGATGATAAGGAGTTGGGCGTTGCGGTGCCGATGCTCTCCCTTTCCTATTAACTGGTCAGATTTCGGCCTCAGGCGCCGCAGCGGTTGCTGACCATTGCCAGCAAATGCCTTGGGCATAAGGCTCTGTATCACGTGACCATTAATGCCCAATCAGGCAAGGCTGCGCCACGCACCCGTGCGGTGACGTCGACAGGCCAATGACAGCGCGGCTGGGCCAAACCCACTGAAGGAATTTTCGAGGCAACTCAAATTGAGGTCGCAGTTTCGTCTTCTTCGTCTTTCATCCTCTGCTTCCTTCATCCTCCGCTTATTGTTCTTCGGTCGAATTGTTCCTACTTCTGTCTCACGGGGATAGGTTTCTTTGATCTCGTATATACCAATTCGATCTTCATCCTTCTGTATCCTCTGTGTTTTGAGGCAATCGTAACAAGCATTGCCTGTGCTTCATAGTTGAAATTCTTACTATCGATAAGGGCTATCCAAGGAACCTCCCACTCCCCCCCCCCCCCCACTCAAAAGGCTTTCGGTCGCCCCTCTCTTACTATTTCTCTCTCCCTCTCTCTCTCTTTCCCTCTCTCTTTCACCCCGCCGCTGGAAAGTGCTCCACCTTTGTCAAGTTCTTTTTTTCCCTTTTCCTCCTCTTCACGGACTGGTTTCGTCTCTTTCTTCCCGCCTCCTCTTACCTTCTTCCCCTCTTTCCCCTTCCCCCATCTCCCCTCCCATAACACCCTCACAACCGTCAAAATGGTGTCTGCTTCCAAAGCTGCTCGTATGGCCAAGCGTGGCGATGACGGCAAGAAGAAGACCCTCAAGTCCAAGAAGGGTACCTCGACCCCCGGTGACGAGACCCCCATGCTCGATGGCGATGGAAACCCTTTGCCCGTCGAGGATCAGCCTGCCACCTCCGCTGAGAAGCTGAAGGAGGTTGAGAAGCTGACCGCACAGATGGACAAGCACGGTCTCTCGGACCGTGTCACCACTGGTGTCCTCTCCTCTCTCGAATCCTCCCGCGACGTCAAGATCACTTCCGCCTCCCTGGTGTTCCACGGCAAGGTCCTCATCACCGACTCCACCCTCGAACTGAACTTCAGTCGCCGTTACGGTCTCTTGGGTGAGAACGGTTGCGGAAAGTCCACCCTTCTCAAGTCCATCGCCACTCGCGAGTTCCCCATCCCCGAGCACATTGACATCTACCTCCTCAACGAGGGTGCTCCCCCCACCGACCTCGGTGCCCTTGAGTGGGTTGTTACTGAGGCTCAGAACCAGCTCGACCGCATGGAGAAGCAGGCCGAGGAGATCTTGGAGAAGGATGGCCCTGACAGCCCTATCCTCGAGGACCTTTACGACGTAAGTACCTCTTAACTACCTGACGAGCAACATGTCTCTAACTTTTTCATCAGCGCATGGACAAGATGGATCCCTCGACCTTCCACACCCGTGCCTCCCTGATCCTGACGGGTCTTGGTTTCAACAAGCAGACCATCCACAAGAAGACCAAGGACATGTCCGGTGGTTGGCGTATGCGTGTGGCCCTTGCTAAGGCTCTCTTCGTCAAGCCTTCGCTCCTCCTGCTGGACGACCCCACTGCTCACTTGGATCTCGAGGCCTGTGTGTGGTTGGAAGAATATCTGAAGAAGTGGGAGCGCACCCTGATTCTGGTCTCTCACTCCATGGATTTCTTGAACGGTGTCTGCACCAACATGATCGATATGCGCATGAAGCAGCTCCTCTACTATGGTGGTAACTACGATTCCTACCACAAGACCCGTGCCGAACAGGAGACGAACCAGATGAAGGCCTACCACAAGCAGCAGGAAGAAATTGCCCACATCAAGAAGTTCATCGCCTCCGCCGGTACCTACGCCAACTTGGTCCGTCAGGCCAAGTCCCGTCAGAAGATTCTCGACAAGATGGAGGCCGACGGTTTCATCCAGCCCGTCATCCCCGACCGTGTCTTCAGCTTCCGCTTCGCTGATGTCGAGAAGCTCCCTCCTCCCGTTTTGTCCTTCGATGATGTCTCTTTCTCCTACTCTGGCAACTGGGACGACACTCTGTACGAGCACCTTGACTTCGGTGTCGACATGGATTCCCGTACTGCTCTGGTCGGACCCAACGGTGTCGGCAAGTCCACCCTGCTTCGTCTGATGACCGGCAAGCTCAGCCCCATTGGTGGTAGTGTCAGCCGTCACACCCACTTGAAGCTCGGCATGTACAGCCAGCACTCCGCTGAACAGCTGGACTTGACCAAGTCTTCCCTGGAGTTCGTCCGTGACAAGTTCCCCGAGAAGTCCCAGGACTACCAGTACTGGCGCCAGCAGCTCGGCCGCTACGGTCTGAGCGGTGAGTCCCAGACTGCTCTTATGGGCACTCTGTCTGAGGGTCAGAAGAGTCGTATCGTTTTCGCTCTGTTGGCCATTGAGTCGCCCAACATGATTCTCCTGGACGAGCCTACCAACGGTCTCGATATCCCCACCATTGACAGTTTGGCCGATGCCATCAACGCCTACAGCGGAGGTGTTGTGGTCGTTTCCCACGATTTCCGTCTCCTCGACAAGATCGCCAAGGACATCATGGTCTGCGAGCACAAGACCGTCACGCGCTGGGATGGCACCATCGGACAGTACAAGAACTACCTCCGCAAGAAGATGATCGACCAGGGTGCTGTCTAAAAAGCTTGAAGCATTTTTCTTATGAGGTGCTTCTCTCTGTTACGAATGGAATGCTCAGAAACGAACAAAATATCAAGACAGGAAAGAAAAAAAGTCTACACGATGATGCGGGCTTTCAGCAAAACTTTACCGAAAGGAGTGAGAGAAAAAGTTTATCAATTTTCTCAGCCGCAGGAGCGATGAACCATCCTGAATGAGAGATCCTTGTTTTAAGGGGGATACATTTGTGTTTATCCCGTTTTGCTTAAATACCACCTGGAGATATCACCTGCTCAGTATTTGGGTGTTCTTTGTTTTTTTTTTCTTTTATGTTGTGTTTCTTAGATGGCCGTGTTCATTTCCATCATCGTCGTTCATACCATTTCACTTTCATCCCCCTAACTTAGACTTGAGCGTTTGAGGGGGTGAAATCTGATGCTTTTCTTTCTTGGATTCTCGTATACGGTATAGACTGTTCATCATCCTTAGGGGCACAGGTGTCTCCTTGAGAATGGATTGTTTTGGGATCTTGCCTCTGAATTGTAGTTGCGCTTCTCAAATCTTAGTTTCAAGTCTTGTAGAAGATTGTATATGTAGGGAGCGTGATATATTTCTTCGTCCGTGACTCCGTTGCCGCTGCTAATCCCAATCAACCATTGCTATATGTAGACTTTTGATTCCACCCTCAATTTTATACCCCCCCCTCTCTACCATCCTAATACAACACCTCCAACCCCACCGCCTACCGCTCCTTAGTCCTCTGCATAACCAACTCCCCCCCGAAAATATCTTTACTGCCAGAATGTTCCGCAGCGTTCTCCAACTTCCGCTTCTTCGCCAACCGCTCCATCTCACTCTCCGACGCCCCGGAATCGACCCCCCCGGTTGTTGTTGTTGCCGCGGCAGCGAGCGCCGCGGCGGGGATCCTCTTCTGCGCGCCACCTCCCAAGTTTACCTTCTCGGGGTTCTGGCAGTGGTACAGCTTCTTCCCGATGATGCGGCGGAGGGTCTTCATCTGATCGGGATCCGACGCGAGGGGCTTGTAGGCCTGCAGCATGGCGGCGCAGTCGGTGAGGGTGCGGAGGAGTTTGGGTCGGAGAACGGCCAGAACATCATTCTCCGGGGTTGCGCCCCCGGACGGTTGCGCGGGGCGGTGGCCGCCGCCGCCGCCGCCGAGTTTCGTGTCCAGGTAATACTCGGCCAGCGGCGGGTCGGCCAGCCGCAGCGCGGCGAGCCAGATCTGCGCCGGCGTGAACAGGAAATACACGTCTGTGATCTGGGCGGCGGATTTGAGGATCTCGCGGGTGTGGTGGTGGGCGCGGGCGATGCGGTCTGTTACTGATGATGCGGAGGTGGAGGTGGAGGTGGCATTGGGGGGAGGAGGGGGCAGGGCGAGAAGGCCCCGCTGGAGGGACTCGGGGGTGTGGGTGTGGGCGAGGTGCGGCGCCGGCGGGCCCTGGCCCGCCGCCAGGGCCTGGAGTTCCATGATCCCGCCCTCCAGTCCCCGGAACGGGTGCCGCACGTCGAAGGTGAAGCGCAGGCTCTGCATGACCAGAAACTCCGGCGCGATGATGTCTTCGGCGGTGGTGTCGCCGGGCACCCCGTCGGCGAAGTGTCGGAGCGACATGTAGTAGTTGTCGGTCTTGGTGGCCAGGAAGAGCGCGCACGGCATGATTTGTTTGGGGTGGTAGGTCATCGGGCTGTTGGTTAGGTAGAAGCGCCGGAGGTATTGGATTGCTGTTGCCTTTTTTTTTTTTTTGTGTTGGTGTCAGTGTGGGTTTTTGGGGGGTTTTTTGGGGGGTGGTTGGCTGGCTGGCTGCTGGCTCACTCACTCGAACTATCGTCGGTAATGGCGGTTTGTACGCCTCGCCCAGTTGGATGATCTGCTCGCAGTAGTAGCTCACTGTCTGCTGCTCTTCCTCGGGCGTGAGGCATTCGATGGCTTTCTCGTCGCCTTTCGCCGGGTTGGGCGTGCTCGCGTTACCGTCAACTTCGGGGACCGGGGTGCCCGTCGCGGACGAGGTGGCGGAGCGGCGCGCCTCCTGGGCGCGGCGGATGGCGGCGCGCACCCGGTCGCTGGCGACGGCATTGGTGGTCGCCCGCTGGGCTTGGAGGGAGGCCGTCGTGAAGGACCAGAGGCGGTATTGCGAGGAGGTGCGGTAGAAGTCGTCTTCGATCATGGTGGGCTTGATGGCGGCTTGGCAAGCCGTGAGGGGGGCGTCTGTTGCGCAGTCGGGTTGTAGGGTGGAAGGGTTGGTTTGTGGGTGGACGGTGCGGTGAGTGCAGTGCCAGGTCAATGGTGAGGTGGATGGGCACTTGTTTTGGAAAGTTGGTGCTGGTGAAAGGGATTTGCGGCGGAGAAAGTTGGAGGAGATGGAGATGGGCGGAGACGGAGGAGGATCCGGTGATGATCCACGTGCTTATCGATAGCGCTGCTCTTCCAGCATCCCTTTTGTCCACTAAGCTAAGTTACGCGCGTTTACACAACTGCATACAATAGTGTCTTTATCCCACCAATTTCTTCTTGTCGATGCACATGTCTTGTTGGCTTAATTACTCAAAATCTCTGATGCTAATGAACGCACATGGATGAATAGCTGGATATATGAAAAGAGCTCAAACGAGAAGAAATTGGAGCGCTCGATCGGACAACAAATCTCGAACCTCAACACGCGATCCCGAGAAAAGAAAAGCTGTCTGTGAATGCGGTCTGTCTAGGTCTCGCTTACGGCTCACCCAGCAGCCGTGCAGTGACATCCCCCATGTATGCCTCCTCCAGCTCATAATCCTCGCCGTCCATTTTGTCGATGCCATAGTATTTGAACGCCGCTACCACGCGGTCGACGTCGAAACCCATGCTACAGAAGCGGTCGATCAGGTCTTTGTTATAGCCATCATACCTGTCCAGCCACGGTTAGCGAGAATATATGCGCAGGTCTCGAGCGGGAATGGTCCATACTTGGCGAGATCCTCCTTCTCCTGCTCCGCCTTGGTCTTGAGCTCCAGTTCGCGCAAGGTCTCATCCGTCGCGCCGCCACTGCCCTCTCCCGCGTGTTTCCTCGGCGCCCCCGCATATATGACCGCCCACTCCTGGGCCTTCCGGGCGAACTCCTTGGGGTTGCGCAACAGCATCTGCGCGACCTCCGCATCTTGCGGGTCCTTCGGTTCTGGCGTGCTCAGCAGTGACTGCAGTGAGAGGAGAGCGGATTTGATGGTGAGGACGGGCGACCAGGCGGTGGATAGGGTATCCAGGCAAATCGCGCCCTATGAGAGGGGAGCGAGACATGAGCAAGTCACGTCACGGGCATCGGAAAAGGAAATAACTCCAGCACTCACCGTTTGACTGCTGACATTCGGGTGCCAGACCTTGGTTTGGAACTTCATCACAGGGGGCCGGAATGGGTAGTCGGTGGGGATCCTGATGTCCACTGCATATGTGCCACCTTCGTACGGAGTCCCCGGCGGTCCTGGGAAGGTCCCGCGGAGGTGTGTGATGTCGTCGTCGCTTCCTACCGGCTCCGCGGTGATCTGCGAGTGCGTGTCTGCATGGATATCCGCAATCTCCTTGGCGATACGGCGTGCTCGATTAGAAGCCATAGCTTTGAGGGTGATACAATGTAGTTGCGGAGAAGCAAGCAGTAGAGGTGCTTTGGATTTTGGTGTGAAAGACCAAGGAGGATTCTGTCCTGGGAAACAATACAAAGCGCAAGCTATATAAGTGAAGATCAGGTTATGTCAGCCTGAGAGCAGTATAAATAAAGTAATGACGATTATACAGGAAAGTCCTAGCCAAGATGACACGAAGCGGAGGTATAAAAAGGAACGGGGAAAAAGCAAAAATGGACGCTGATGGAGGAAAGATCGAGCAGTGCAGCCTCACTTGATCTGGCGGGGAACTGGCGAGGAAAATGAGGGGATCGCAAGTATTGGTGGGGCGTAAGCGCTCGCCGACGATAAAGCTCGCAAGGTGGTTGGAAGCACACCTCCTGATGGCGCACTGCGAATAGATTTGGGGCTGTTCTTCCCAATAGAGTGACAGTACTAGTCTATTCTTGTTTAAGTGGCAGTCGAAGAATATGATATGTCGACCGCGCTGCTGTATCTAAAAGGAAGCTGAGGGAAGAGGGGAATGGATGATCATGGATCATGGATCTGGGATGATCAAACGATTTGCCAGATTCGTATTGGTGGCCTGGAGGCCTGGCAAACCAGCCTAGAGTTGTGTCGCCTTAGCTCTCAGGCTCTAATAACCAGTCACGTGAGGCGGTGATGCGTTGTTGGCCGCAGCGCCAAAGGCCGGGCCGGACGGCGACGACAGCTTCCCAGCTGCTGCTCATCTCATCACAGCTTCACGCCTCCCATCCTCCACCCATCATCCACCTTGCTTGTGCCCGTTCCCCCAGTATCTCTGCATCGAATCTTATCCGCCTCTAGCCTGGCCGTTCAACGTCATTTTTAATACTCGCCCTGTGTCTCTAACTCCCTAGGACTATGGTACGCTGTCAACCCTTGCTGTCGCCCGCAGCTCTTGACGCCTCTTGATGTCACCTATCTAATAATTTCCGATAAATAGGGTAACCAGCAGTCCAACATTGGCGGAGGCCCCGGTGGGGATGGAAGAGATGACAAGGACAAGAAGGTATATCGATCCTCTCGCTCAGAGTCAGGATGAGTCGGCTTACCAAGACACCCGTCCACAGAAGGATAAGCCCAGATACGAACCACCTCCTCCCCCTACCACTCGCCTCGGTCGCAAGAAGCGTAAGGCCGCAGGCCCAAGCACGGCTTCCAAGCTCCCCGATATCTTCCCGACGTCACGATGTAAACTACGATACCTCCGCATGCAGCGGGTTCACGACCACCTGCTGCTAGAAGAAGAATACGTTGAGAACATGGAGCGTCTGCGCAAGACCAAGGCCCAGGCTGCACTGGATACAGCCAACCGAAGCGACCTCGAGCTCGCGGACAGAAACGCAGATGAGAGAAGCCGGGTTGATGATATGAGAGGCAGTCCCATGGGTGTCGGCAACCTGGAAGAGCTGATCGATGACGATCACGCGATCGTCTCCAGCGCTACTGGCCCCGAGTACTACGTCTCGATCATGTCGTTCGTTGACAAGGACTTGCTTGAGCCTGGTGCCAGTATTCTTCTACACCACAAATCGGTTTCCGTGGTTGGTGTGTTGACCGAGGAGTCCGATCCCCTCGTCTCCGTGATGAAGCTTGACAAGGCACCGACGGAGTCTTACGCAGACATTGGTGGTCTTGAGACCCAGATTCAGGAGGTCCGCGAATCCGTCGAACTTCCGCTGCTCCACCCTGAGTTGTACGAGGAGATGGGTATCAAGCCGCCTAAAGGTGTTATCCTGTACGGTGCCCCGGGTACCGGAAAAACCCTGCTGGCCAAGGCTGTCGCCAATCAGACCAGTGCCACTTTCCTTCGTATTGTTGGTAGTGAGCTTATCCAGAAGTATCTTGGAGATGGTCCTCGCTTGGTTCGACAGATCTTCCAGGTTGCGGCCGAACACGCCCCATCCATTGTGTTTATTGATGAAATCGATGCTATTGGTACCAAGCGTTACGACTCCACATCCGGCGGTGAGCGAGAAATTCAGCGTACCATGCTTGAGTTGCTTAACCAACTGGATGGTTTCGACGACCGGGGTGATGTCAAGGTGATCATGGCCACCAACAAGATCGAGACTCTGGATCCCGCTTTGATCCGTCCGGGACGTATTGACCGAAAGATCCTCTTCGAGAACCCCGACCGTGAGTGTCCCCTATATATTGCCAGCTGAGCTCGAGCACTAATTGTACTCTAGAAAACACCAAGAAGAAGATTTTCACCCTGCACACATCGAAGATGTCGCTGGGAGATGACGTCGACTTGGATGAGTTCATCAACCAGAAGGATGATCTTTCTGGTGCTGATATTCGGGCCATTTGTACCGAGGCCGGTCTCATGGCTTTGAGAGAACGCCGGATGAGAGTGCAGATGGACGACTTCCGCGCTGCTAGGGAGCGCATCATGAAGACCAAGCAGGACGGTGGCCCTGTTGAGGGCTTGTACTTGTAGACGCGCGATGTTGATGGTGTACGTAGATCTATATTAGCCTGACAAGTGATCTTTGGTCCACAAATCTCTCCATGAGCTCTCAAGCTATATCGCGTAGTCCATACTCTTCCAGAAATAGTGACTTATGTGAAGTAAGATAGATATAGGTACTACAGTGATCTTCTGCTTGAAAAGTTTCAGAGATGCTAAGATAAAGCCATCTCCACTAAGACTAATCAAGCGTCACGTCATGTCTCTAGTCTATGGACTGGTTGTTACAAGTGAGGACCAGTCTTATCATCACGTGAGTCGACGGCAAACAGAACAAACTATGCAAACTCGCCAAAAGAGCTGGAACATCCTCTGAATGTCGTCTGAAGTCATCGCTTCTTATCCTGCGTTACACTCCATCAACTAGCCAAAATGGAAGGATTCGACGAGGAAGCCTTTAAGAAGTTCTTTCCAACAAGCTTTGGCCGGCAGGAGAAGAAAACTGATGTGAGCACTCAGATCGATCGCACCAAGCGCACCGAGGTAGCTGCGAAACTCGACAGCGATGGCGAGAAGACGCGATCGAACACCGAGGTCACTCCTGAGGAGCCAACCATTCCTGAAACAGAGGACCGGGAGGTGAGACCTGATAGTAACAATGGAAGTGATGATTCCGACTCAGACGACTCCGACTCAGAGGACGATGAGGATGAGTTTCCGGTCTCCCACGAGATGCTACTCAAGACCCATGACCGGGCAGTGACTACATTGACCGTTGACCCGGCGGGTTCGCGGTTGATCACCGGCTCCACGGACTGCACTATCAAACTGCACGATTTTGCCTCTATGACCCCTTCGACTATACGCGCCTTCAAGTCCGTCGACCCGTCTGCGAAGAAACAGTCCGCCGCCCAAGAAGCACACTCCGTACACTACGTCGCATTCAACCCACTGGCCCCGACCTATGTGATGGTTGTCTCTGCTACAGCGCAGCCGAGGATTCTGAATCGCGATGGTGACACGATTACTGAATTTGTCAAGGGTGACATGTATTTGAGGGACCTACACAATACCAAGGGCCATATTTCGGAGGTCACCAGCGGAGCATGGAGCCCGACCGACGAGAATTTATGTGTGACGGCCGGAACGGACAGCACAGTGCGCATCTGGGACGCGAATGTAGGAAGGACACAAAAGGAAGTGATTGTGCACAAGTCCAAGATGGCTGGATCCGCTGGTCGGAGCAAAATGACAGCCGTCGCGTGGGGCTCGCCCAAACAAGGAGGCCCTAATGTTCTGATCGGTGCTGCCCTTGATGGGAGCTTGATGATGTGGGGTGGTGATGGACCATTTACCCGTCCCAGTGGTGAGGTTCGGGATGCTCATACCAAGGACACCTGGACGAGCGGCGTCGATATCAGCTCCGATGGCAGGCTGGTAGTCACTAAGGGCGGCGATGACACCATCAAGCTCTGGGACACGAGAAAATTCAAGAAACCGATCACAACTGTATCCCATCCGTCTAGTACCCGCTTCTCGACATCGAACATCATCTTCTCCCCCTCCTCGGCGAATGTGCTTACTGGATCCGAAACTGGCCACCTGCATATCTTGAACCCTGCTACTCTGAGGCCGGAACTAGTAACGCCGATTACCCCTGGATCCCCGGTCATCACTGTCCTATGGCACGAGAAGATGAACCAGATCCTTACCGGTTCTGCCAATGCCGAAACGCATGTTCTCTACAACCCGAATATGTCGACCAAGGGCGCGGCCCTGGTTATGTCCAAGGCGCCGAAGCGCCGCCACATCGACGATGACCCTAGTCTCACCATGGATCTCAGCCAGGGTCTCTCGGGAGACTCTGTTGTAGTGGGGTCGAACGGTGTTCCTCACTACAGCTCGTCTACTTGGTCTGCCCGCCACCCGACCATTGGGTTGACGGCTTCGGGACGTCCCAAGGACCCTCGCAGACCTTACATGCCGGCTGCGACTCCGTTTGCCAAGTCGCAACCGGACGAAAAGCATATTCGAGAGAACATCCCTCTCAGTTCGATGCGGGACGAAGATCCTCGGGAGGCCCTGTTGAAATATGCGGACAAGGCTGAAAAGGATCCAATTTTCACCAAGGCGTGGAAGGAGACACAACCCACGCCTATCTATCGGGAGCTCAGCGATGATGAAGAACCGAAGCCGGACAAAAAGCGGGCAAAGAGGTAATCAGCACGGCATGCTCTAATTGTCAGTCTTTTGTTGCGATTGTAGTTTCTTCGAAATAATCTTAACCCCATGTATATATCCCATATGACAGATGGCGTTTGAAGGGTGCAACGGGAATTCCATAAAAATCGAGCATTCAATCTATTTAAAGCGCTGTAAAAATGATGATCGGGGATCTGTCAATCCGGAGTCACGGAGAGTTTGTTGTCGAAGTTGAACTAGTTCATGCCTGATGACGTTGAACCGACAGGGAGGAAGCGGAGAAGGGAAATGGCGCCTCATTCCTCGGATCGCGGTGCGAATCAAGGCGAATTATAACCTGAAGTAGAAGTATAATGATGCCTGCTGTGCTTGGACACAAATCTTTAGACTAGGTCTTTTGCGATCTTCTCGGTAGCTTTGCTAGCATCTGCACGTGTGACTGCTCATGTCTTGTCTTATCCTGTTGGGGTTTAAGGGGAGGATAAATTATTTAATTTAGACCAGCGCGACTCCTGGTCGGTTCGCTCGGCTTCTTTCCATCCACTCTTCCTTCCAACCAAACCAACCCAACCCAACCCAATTCCTGCTCCTCCCCGATCGCTCGCTCGATCGACATTTTACTTTCATCACTCCAATACTGAACTCCTCGTTGCTCGCCATCAACAGGCTACCTACTTTCAAATTTCTTGGTTTCTCTGCAACGTCCAAGTCGTCCCACAGGCGACTCCCTTCTTCATACTCCGCGCCCGCGCTTGATCGACGACGATTAGGGGACCCAAATACAGCATGCGGTGGTTCTCAGGAGCATGAACGACGGCTCAGGAAATCAATCACCAGTACAATTTTGGTGAACTGACTAGAATTCCTGGCCTGGCGTTACCAAGCTATTAAACATCCATTCTAAGACACCAGACAGCAGAAAGCTTTTGTGAGTCTGCACATCTAAGGATTCGAGGATCCTCGGCGAAGCAAGCAATCGGGACCTCCGCTTTGTCTTATCTTCCCTCAAACTCTCTTCTTCGACATTCCCGCTCACCCTTTCCGGCTCCCTTACGCCGCCACTCGTTGCATATGGATCATATGCGGGAGGCGCCCCTGGCAGCAGGTCTGCTCACCACACTCCTATCCGCCGCCATTCCAACGCCCACCGCACTAGCCCAGCATTCACCTTCTTCATCCCCACTCCTACCTGCTCCGACTGCGAATCCCGTATACGATGGCGGCAATGGCGATGGAGAATCGGGTGGCATGCACGAATGGTCCTCCTTGATTGGGATTGTGACTGCGCTGGTTGGCAACGTGCTCATTTCCCTGGCGCTCAACATCCAGCGCTACGCGCACATCCGGATCGATCGGGAATGGGAACAGGAGAAGCTACAAAAAGAGATAGACTGGAAACGCACCCACCAGGGCCATGACCACGATTTGGGTGATGGTGACTCCGGTCGAGGCCGGAGCCGTGCTGCTCTCCAAGGTCGTTACCGTGACGAATCCCCCGACTTTGTGCCTGAGGACGCGCCGAACCGTTCGGAGCGGAGCCAGCGGTATCGCGATGACGAGGATGACGACGCGCATGATTACATGGGGGATTCAATGCAGTCCGACAATACTGTCCGGCCGGAAAACGAGGGCGACCGCCGGAGTGGCCGCAAATCCTACCTGCGCTCGCCGTACTGGTGGGTCGGAATCGTGCTCATGTCTGTGGGCGAGGTGGGAAACTTCATGGCCTACGGGTTCGCCCCAGCGTCCATCGTGTCTCCGCTGGGTGTGGTCGCGCTGATTTCGAACTGTGTCATTGCGCCCTTTATGCTGAAGGAGAAATTCCGGCAACGCGATGCTTGGGGTGTTCTCATCTCCATCGCGGGCGCGGTGGTGGTCGTGATCAGTGCCCCGTCTTCGGAGGAGAAGATCGGGCCTCACGATATCTGGGTCATGATAACGCGCTGGGAGTTTGAGCTCTACTTGGGTCTCACGGCTGCGTTGATCGTCGGGCTGATGTGGGCTAGTCGTAAGTATGGGCCGAAGACGATCTTGATCGACGTGGGGCTCGTTGCATTATACGGTATGTTCATTATTGTTTGATTGTCATACTGTTCTTACACATGATTCTGATATTTTACCTTCAGGTGGATATACTGCGTTGTCGACCAAAGGTGTCTCTTCTCTTTTGACATTCACCTTTTGGCATGTTATCACGTTCCGGGTCACTTATCTCCTCGTCTTTATCCTCATCTTTAGCGCAATAATGCAGATTCGATACATCAACCGAGCGCTGCAGCGTTTCGATTCGACCCAGGTGATCCCGACTCAGTTTGTTCTTTTCACTCTTTCGGTCATTATCGGCAGCGCCATTCTCTATCGAGACTTCGAATCTTTCACAGTGAAGCGTGCCAGCAAATTCGTGGGCGGTTGTCTTTTGACCTTCTTGGGAGTGTACTTCATCACCAGCGGAAGAGTCCGTAGCGACACGGAGTCCTCTTTTTCGGCTGATGACGAGGAAGAAGCTATCGGGCTGCTGGCGGGGGAGCGCTACCATGATCATGTCGACCTGTCGCCCAATCTAGCCCCGCAAGCCAAAGTACATAAGCCGGGACGAACTGTGCACGCCTTTCAGGATGGCAGTCTGGAATCTCCCTCCGGGTCACTTATCAGTCGTGGCCTTGAGGATGTGGATGACAATTTGCCCACTCCTCGGGGAGCTTTGTCTGCTGCCCCATCATCCCCGGCGGGTTCCCTCATCGCGGAATCAGAAGCACGTCGCTCCGATGAGCCCACTTCACCTGTACACCCAAGCTCCCTTCTAAGAAACCCATGGGCTGAGTCTCGAGCATCAACGTCGGCCTCAAGCCATCGCCCATCCACCCCTCCTCAACATCATGGATCAACCACCCATGAATCACCATTCCTACTTCGCTTCCCTCCTGCTCCTGGCGCAGAAGATGTCGAACCGCAAGACACCGCCACAGAAGGAACTCAGCAAAATCTCCGAAATGTTGTTGTCCCGCAGACCCCACCGGCACGGAGACTGCGCAATTCCATTTCTAACTTCTCGCCTGGCCCTTTTCTCCCCGCAATCTCATCTGGGTTCAGCGCGGTGGTTGCTGAGTCACTTCGTCGTGGCGAGATCAGCCCCAGCAAGGGTCGAAAGATAGGACGACGGATAGGCCGGAAGAAGCAGCTGAGCACGACAGTCTTGGATGGATACACTCGAACCAGAAATGGCGACACACTCGAACCCATCCGTGACTCGGATGGAAGTGCTGGAATGGGACCTAACTCCCGGTTTCCATTGTTAGATGCCCGGCTTCACTCTACGGGTGAGCTCTCTACAGCTCCTGTAACTGTCGGTGCTGCCACTCCTGGGCTCGAATCGGATGCTGGAACCGGAACGCCCAAACCGCAGGATATTGCCTCGCTCTCGCGACTTCGAAGCCTGAGTGATTCGTGGAGCGGCGGACTGGCCTGGCTCGGCGGCGTTCTCCACAAACCCGGTGCGAGGAGAGGGTCCGCTAATCCCCCTCTGTCGGAAGACCAAGGAGTTGACGGCAGTGCCGGGGCACCGGGCAGCGAAACCCAGCGGGGGTCCGAGTCTGACGCGCAGGTGTAGTAGGCCGAGAGTTTCTCAGGTGGCTGAGTCACACCACTTGTTAGTACATACTTTTGTTTTCGAGTAACATATGGGCGGAAGATAATTTCAGATAGCATCAGCATTCCCTTTGCACTATATAGGGGCTTAATAGACTTTAGCGTTATGATTTATCGGTCGAGATGGGGAGGCGAGTGAAGGGTTCAATTCTGTACTGTACAACACTGTATGCAGTGAAAATGGAAGAGACAGGCTCTGCCCACATGTACAGTAAATTGACTGACAACTCATACGACCAACCTCGAATATCATTAGTGTAATTGAAATAGTTGAATCTGAGGGACTAGCAGGGAGCAGTGCAGGGAGGATGCAGCAGAGGGAGACTCTCGATAGGCGGAATGACTGGGCAGACCCTGGCAAATTCCCCGGCTTTAGACTAACTCAGGCAACTCACTAATCTATCCTGTCAACAACCCCTCATCTCTGCATTCCTTCTCCTCACCCCACTCGACAATTTAGCCGTGAATATCACCATGGGAAATTTGACTTCTCCATCTTCAATTTATTCTGGCTCGTCGGGCCGCACCATTCATCAATCAGGAATGCCGCAGGCACAATGGAGCAGAGGCATTGATTCGTCTTCTCCTTCTTGCCTCCACGGTCCTGGTCTAGGCTAGTGATGCATTGCAGCTGGCTCTCATCTCCGAACCGATTGTCTGAGCAGCCTAAACTAGTTCATCTCTGCGGCCGTGTGGGATTTCCAGTGACGTTTGCTCTGGCTTCCCTGTTCTGTCGGGCCTCCGCTGCAATGGATTCCTTAAGCCCCGACTGCGCGATGGAGGAGGTTAAATACCACTACCCTTGCTCCTCGCTGCTGGTCCGTGGTCGATCTCCAGAATTGACGAATTCCTCTTTTTTTCTTCTCTCCCTTTCAAGCATAGCGAGAACAGATTGAGGACCGGCTTCTTAATCTAGCCAGCTCCTTCGCTCAGTCTCACCAAGATGGGTGCCAGTTTGCTAACCAAGGGGCTTGCGCTCCTCCACCTCTGCGTCGGTTTAACGGCGGCAAGCAATGGCTCAACACCCCTCTACAAGGATCCGCATGCTTCGGTTGACGATCGCGTCGCTGATCTCCTGGGTCGCATGACGATCCATGACAAGACGGCGCAATTGCTGCAAGGTACGGACTGTTCCTCGGGGGTCTGGGTTGTGTCCTCGGATAACCTGAGTGTCAAGTGGTACAGGTGACCTCTCGAACTGGATGAACACCACGACTGGGGCGTTCAACTACTCGGGCCTCGTTGCGAATATGGAGTTGAAGGCTGGAGGATTCTACGGTAGGAGCTTTTTGCTGTGCGGAGGATTGTGTGGTGAACCCATAGGCTGACTGGTGTTTAGTTGGATATGCGGTCCCGTGGGACTGGATGGTGACGAACATCAAGCATGCGCAGGATTACCTGGTCCACAACACGACGCTTGGAATTCCTGCGCTGGTTCAGACGGAAGGTAACTCTTGATGTGATGGTCACTGGTAGGGAAGACGCTAACAGTGGCAGGTATTCATGGATTCTTGGTTCAGAATGCCACCATCTTCAACTCGCCTATTGCATATGGTTGCTCGTTCAACCGTGAGGTTAGTGTGGTGCATCGAGAACACCCCGAGGGCTGCAGTCTAACCAATTGGTGATAGTTGGTCTACAAAATGGCTAAGATCATCAGTCAAGAGACGCTTACTCTTGGTGTCAATCAATTGTTTGCTCCCGTGGTTGATCTGGCCCGTGAGCTGCGCTATGGTCGGGTAGGCCTGCGGTATTGGCATTCTCTCTGGCTCACAGGCTGACGCTGTCATCCAGGTCGAGGAGACGTTCTCCGAGGATCCGTACCTTGCTGGCGAGATTGGCTACAACTACGTGAAAGGCCTGCAGAGTCTCAATGTTTCGGCCACCGTCAAGCATTTTGCCGGCTTCAGTGCACCCGAGCAGGGGTTGAACACCGCGCCGGTCCAGGGAGGAGAAAGATACCTTCGTACCACGTGAGTATGCCCGTCTGTTGGATTAGACGGTGCTAACGGCGCTAAAGCTGGTTGCACTCCTTCAAGCGGGCCATCATCGATGCAGGTGCATGGAGTGTCATGAGCGCATACCACTCGTGAGTGTTGTTTCTTCCTGGTTCAGGGCCCCGACTTACTGGTGCTTAGCTACGACGGCATCCCGGCTGTGGCCGATTACCTCACCTTGACAAAGATTCTGAGAGGCGAATGGGGCTTCAAGCACTGGGTCTTTAGCGATGCCGGTGCTACCGATCGACTGTGCACGGCTTTCAAGCTCTGCCAGGCCTCGCCGATTGACATGGAATCAGTCACCCTGCAGGCACTGCCTGCTGGCAATGACGTTGAGATGGGTGGTGGTTCTTTGTAAGTGGCCTCGTTGCTGTGACATGCTAGTATACTGATCCCGTACAGCAACTTCCAAAAGATTCCCGAGCTCGTGGAGTCTGGAAAGCTGGACATCGAGACCGTCAACACCGCTGTCTCGCGTATTCTCCGCGCCAAGTTCGAGATGGGTCTCTTTGAGAACCCCTTCCCTGCTGCTCCCGAATCGCAGTGGCACAAGCTGATTCACAGCTCGGAAGCGGTCGAGCTTGCCAGGACCTTGGACAAGGAGTCCATCGTCCTATTGGAGAACCATAACAAGACCCTTCCCTTGAAGAAGAGCGGCAGCATTGCGGTTATTGGACCCATGGCCCACGGCTTCATGAACGTGAGTGGCTAAACCTACATTGGAAGACAAGACATCTACTAACGGCCTATAGTACGGAGACTATGTCATCTACAAGAGCCAGTACCGCGGCGTGACCCCTCTGGACGGCATCAAGGCCGCTGTCGGCGACAAGGCCACGGTCAACTACGCGCAAGGCTGCGAGCGGTGGAGCAACGATCAGTCCGGCTTCGACGAAGCCATCGCGGCTGCCAAGAAGTCCGACGTCGCAGTCGTCGTCGTGGGTACCTGGTCTCGCGACCAGACCGAGCTGTGGTCCGGTTACAACGCGACGTAAGTTCGGCCGTTGCCCATCCATCACAAATGACCCCAGCCACTAACCGATCCAACAGCACCGGTGAGCACATCGACCTCGACAATCTCGACCTTGTCGGCGCCCAAGGCCCGCTCGTCAAGGCCATTCTCGACACCGGCGTGCCCACGATCGTTGTTCTCTCCAGCGGCAAGCCCATCACCGATGTGACCTGGATCGCCAACTCGACCTCGGCGCTCGTCCAACAGTTCTACCCCTCCGAGCAGGGCGGCAACGCGCTGGCCGACGTGCTCTTCGGCGACTACAACCCCTCCGGCAAGCTGTCCGTCAGCTTCCCGCGCTTCGTCGGCGACCTGCCCATCTACTACGACTTCCTCAACTCGGCGCGCAACATCGGCCCCGCGGGCCACGCCTACCCCAACGGCACGCTGGACTTCGAGTCCCAGTACGTCCTGGGCGACCCCACCGCCATCTACGAGTTCGGGTACGGCAAGAGCTACGTCGATTTCGAGTACGGCACGGTCACGCTGAGCAAGACCAACGTCACCGCGGCGGACACGGTGACAGTCAGCGTGGACGTGACCAACACCGACGCCGCCCGCGACGGCACCGAGGTCGTGCAGGTGTACGTCTCAGACGTGATCGCGTCGGTGGTGGTGCCGAACCGCGCGCTGAAGGGCTTCGAGAAGGTGCTCATCCCCGCGGGCAAGACCACGACGGTGGAGATCGATCTGAAGGTCGAGGATCTGGGCCTGTGGAACCGCTCGATGCAGTACGTCGTCGAGCCGGGGGCGTTCACGGTGTTGGTCGGGAGCAGCTCGTCGGATATCCGGGGGAATGCGACGTTCTATGTTGAGTAGGGGGGTTGGACGTGTGGTTTGGGATGCTGTAGCTGCATCTACTGATGCACTTCATATTATGCAAGCTCTGATCAGTGAAATTCATTTGAATATATGTATCAAATAGAGCTATCTTCATGAGCATGGAGGGACAAAGTCTAGTCTCCAGACATCCAGTCGCTCCAAACTTCCACCTCACAAGATCGGAATCAGGTGCATTAGCCACTGTCCAACGCAGGCCTGCTTATCCTGAGATTCCTGTCATGTTGACTCAATTCTCTTCATTGGTGGGCCATTGCACCCCCGAGTCGTAGACCTTCTTTCCTCTGAGCCCGCCTCGGGACCCCGGAATCGACTCGACTGCACAGCACCACTGTCCCGCAATAACCTGGTGTCGGACTTGGACGAAGCCAATTTAGTACTAAGCATAATCCGATCCGGTAGACCGTTTCCCCAGTCAACCGATACAGTAGACTCTCTGAAGCCTGTCACAAATCTCTGACTCTCTTTGTATCTTCAGTTCGAGGCAGGTGCTCAAAAAGGGCGGGCCTTTCGCACTCAAGGCCCATAAACTCGGAAAGTCGCTTTTCGATTCAGTACAGATGAAAGAATGGCCCGATGGCGGGGTACTGCCTGTATTGGAATTAGCACGGTATCCAGCCAAGATGAACTGGGGTGCTGGCTAAGCGTACCTCTCGGGCTTCACGGCCATGTTGGCCCGCGGGTCTATCTGTCTGGACCGGGTGTAGGGGAAGTGGAAAGGGAGACAGATGCCGGCTGTCAATGAGGTGCGGATGACCAGTTTGGAGAGCATTGAGGGCGTTACTGCTGCTAGTCGACCATTGAGGCTTATGGGTGTGTTCTTTCTTTCTGGGGGGAAGAATTGTGTCTACCTATTTTCCTGGGTGGGGTTAGATCTGTATATATGTATCTTCTGACGAGGTATCCCCACTGGCACAGTATTACGGAGTACTCTCAGTCTGCCTCGGCTCGGCCCCACCTCCACTGCCCCGATTGGACCCGAGGGGGGTTCTGCCTCGGGCCCAGTCAGCGAGCGAGGAATTGCAGTGACAGTTTATCCTGTTTACCCTGGGGCAAATCGACGATCCCCCAGACTGCTCGGTGCATACCCCGCATTCTGGATTCATGCATTGCAGCACTGGGGATACTCCCTACACTACACGTCAACTGCAATATCCAACGACTCTACCAAATCATGCCATACTCTGCATTGTCTCTTCCCCCGTCTCCAGTATATCATCTGCTGCCATCATGGATAAACCTCCCCCGTCCAAGCGGCCTCGACTGTCCATGGCCTGCAACATCTGTCGACAGCGCAAGGTCAAGTGTGATGCCGAATACCCCAAATGTCGCAACTGTCGCGTCCGGAATCAGGTCTGCGTGACGACCGATCCGCAGCGTCCGGGGGTGACGGGCTTCAGAGAGTGGTTGGATCTACCCCTGATGAGCAATGGGGGCAATGCGAACGAGAAAGACCACCTGCAACAACACCAGCACCAGCAGGAAGACCCGATGCGTCGAAGCAGTGCTGCGCATCCACCTGAAGCCACTCCCTTGTCGCATAAAGAAGACAGTTTCCTAGCCACGGGGCAGCAACCAGCTGCAGCTGTAAACGAGGTGTCCCCGGTGCACCACCCGTTCGACACTGTCAGCGTTGAGGATGGGTGTGACCGCACCAAAGTGCTCGGGGCAAGTAGCTCGCAATGTCTCGCCAAGTCTCTGGACGTATACTTCACGGCGGCGCGGCTGAAGCCCGTCACCGGGTTCTTTCGCCACGGCATGCGGTTCGCCGAGGAGCTGGAGCTGCCACTGTGTGTGTCGCTGCCAGAACTTCCAAGTCCAGAGAATCGACAACGGTACATGACGGCCTTCCTCTCGCGCATCCACCCGCTGTACCCGATCTTCCATGTGGAGCGGCTGGAAGCGGGCGTCGAGCAACTGGCCACGTTAGCGGACTTTCGACATCTGCCGCATGAACGCATCCCTCGACTTGTGACCGCGTATCTGATCATGAGCATGGGAGCGGATGAGATCGCGCAGGGACAGACGGAGGATGGGGATCGATACCTGCTCGCGGCGGCGGGACTGCTCGCGCACGTTATCACGATCCCCTATCTGCCCGCGGTGCAGACGCTTCTGCTGTTCACGGTCACCTACCGCGGCCGCAATAAAGAGGGGCTGGCGTGGCAGACGCTGGGCATGGCGATCCGCGTGGCGTATACCCTGGGCTTGCATCGGCTCAGCGGGCTGGCGGCCCGACGGCAGTACATCCACCGGCGGGTGTGGCTGATCTGCTGGTCGCTCGAGAAGATGATGCATCTGGAGTCCGGGCGGCCGATGGCCATTACCGTCGAGGCGTGCCAGCCCGCCGAGGAGGACTTCCGCCCCGAGGACCGGTTCCTGCGGTGGCACGTCCAGCTCGCCGACTCCCAGGGCAACATCAGCCATCACATCTACAACCACCACCCGGGCACGACGCGCACGGCCCGGCAGATCCTGTTGGACACGGCGCGCCTCGACCAGGAGCTGCTGTCGTGGGCGAACCAGATCCCGTCCGATCTGCGGCCGGGCAATGATATCTTCTGTCCCCGCGAGGAGTTCCACCACGTCACCTTCTTAGCCATTCAGTACCACGAGGCAATGATCTCGTTGCATCGCGCCGCGCTGATCGCCCCGACGACGACCTTCGATGAGGAGGTCACGCGGTATTGCTCCGATGAGCCGTCGCAGCATCGTCTGCGCAACGGGGAGTCGATCTGTGTCAACAGCGCGCGGGCGATCGCCAAGTTGAGCATCGAGCTGTCGGAACGCGAGGCGGACTCGCAGATCATCACGGCGGGGCCGTCGATTCTGGCCTGCATTGTCTTGGGGATCTTCCTGATGAAACATCCCGGGTCCAAGCTGCGGGCGATGGACCTCCAGGTAATTCCGTTGGTTAGTTTGTGTGGCATCACGAAGCTAATGGGTTGCAGCTGCTGAAAGCGTGTCTCGGATACACGAGCGTGCAGATGTCGAAGTACGACGCCGATCCGCGGTTCAGTGAGGGTATGCATGCACCTTCTGTTGTTTTGTTAGCACCTTCCCTGTTGTCTTCCTAGCACCTTCCCTTGTTGTTCTGTCAGTACCTTGCCTTATTATCTTGTTAGAACCCTCCCTTGTTGATGTGTTAGCACCTCTCGTTGTTCTGTTCGCACCTTCCCCTTCCTATCTTGTCTTTGACTAACCACGCCCGCGGAGCAGGCCTACACATCATGTACGACCAAATATCATCATACCTCCATTCATACGCCAAACCCCCTTTACAAAGTCCTTGCATGCAAAAGCCCCCGCCCTACTCCGCCCTGACCCCCAACCCGCATCCACATCCACGACCCGCAAAGCCCGTGACCTCGCTCCCGACCCCCTCGGCGTTCGAAGATATCACCCCGACCACCTGGCACCAGCTCGAAGATGACCTGCGGCGGTCGGACACACTAGCCCCGGGTAGCGGGCTGCGTGGGGGCGAGGAGCGGCCGGAGGTGTCCCTGGGGCCGCCGGAGCGACTACCAGGGCAGCTGTCGCCCGGGTTCATGGGGGGCGTGTCGTTGGTGGACGGGTTTGAGGACCAGTACTATCCGTTCGCGGGGTATAACGTGGACGAGCTGTGGAATTGGATGTTGTATGGGGACTCACCCGACACCGGGGGATAGACCTGATAATAAGAATACTTGGGGATATAGACGTTCCTGGGGGCTCCCCCAGAGCCCCGTCTTTTGTTTTAATTGTAGCTGACAACGATAACCCTATTCTCTGGTTCGATAAATGTTCCTGGGGGTTCCCCCCAGACCCCCGTCTTTTGTTTACAATTCTAGCTGCCAGCGACAATCGCCAACCTTCGGTTGACGATTACACTAACAGAAACTCCACATCTACTTCTCCCAATACTGATCTCAAACCCATGCCACAAGTCCAAACAGCACAACTCACTCAACCCACACAATCAATAAATCAATCCGAACTAACCCCTAACTGAGCACATCAAACACGCAAACACAACCCCCCATCCCCTTGAGATAAAAAATCAAGCCATAGCCTCCAAATACGGAATCCCCGTCAACTTGAACGCCCGCTCCCCCAACACAGGCTCCTGCACCGGCCTCTCCCGCGCAACCGGACACACCTCCCCATCGCGCATCGCCACGTTCGTCGGCGCAACATGCACCGCATTCGGCCAGTGCGTCGTCCCCAGCCGCTCTGCCAGCCCCAAATTAGCCTATCGTCTCTCTAACAAAAGCCACCCCCCCGCCGTTCCATACCAAAGATAACCGAAGGGAATACGTACGCTCAAAAGCCCCCCTCTTCCGCACCAAATCCTCCTTACTGGCCTCGCACACCGGCGTGTAGCACGTATACACCGCCAGCCGATCGATCTCCCCCGTCGGCGGCACGTTGTAATGCGGCGTGCGCGAGTCCCACACGATCAAGTCCCCCGGCTCGCAGCACACCTTCTCCCACTGCAGCCCCCGCTCCGCCAGCCACGCCATCCCGCCCTCCGTGAACCCAAACCACTCCGGCGTCCACGCGGGGATGCGCGGCTCGTTGCGCGCGGCCATGGCGGCGTGGAACTCGGCCGAGACGTTGTGCCCGCCTTTGCACACGATCAGGCCGCCGTCGTTCGGGCCGCTGGGGTGCAGGTTGATGAGGCCTTGGAGGCCTGCATTCCACGTATTAGTCCTGGGGAGGAAATGAAAGGAAGGAAAGGCGGGGGAAAACGTACAGCGGAACCCAGGCTTCGCGGGGTCTTGGTCCTGGTGCGGCCAGGGCTTGCTGTTATCTTCTATCAGCATTCGTGCTCTGTATTCTTACTTGAAAGGAAAGGAAAGGGGGGGGGGGGGGGGGGGAGGGTACTTCTCGGGCAAATCCTCGCGACTGCCACCACACACACACACACACATTAGCCAGCAATCCTATCATTTTCCTTTTCCCTTGGGCAACAAGAACACCCCCAAACCCAAACCCAAATTCAAAGATAAGGGATGGACACCTACTTCACAAACCCCACGTTCACCACATCAAACGATACAATCAGCTCCTCGTCATCGTACACCTTGGCAAACGCATCGATCACCCCCGCCTCCCCCCGGATGTCCCACACCCACTGCTCGTGCGTCACCCCGTACGCCTGGATCATCCCCTTCTCGTTCAGCACGGGCAGGTTGGCGCGTCGCACGGTGCTCGGGTCGTGGCGGTTGTAGCCCAGCCCGCTTTTTCGTTCATCAGTTCGGGTTATACAGGGGGGGGGGGGGGACAGGAGAGGGGATAGGACGCATACAATCCCTCCAGATAACTCAGAAACGCATCCGCGTATTGATCCGCCCGCTCCCGCGGAATCGCGCCCTTGATCACCGCGTAACCGTCGCGCGAGAGGGCGTCGCGGAAGTCGTTGTAGTTCGTGGGGAGGCCGTCGAAGGGCATGCGGTTGGTGCCGCGGACCTTAGGCGTGGGTTCGGAGGGTGGGAGGGTGGTGGTGGTGGTTGTGGTTGTGGTGGTGGACATTTTGGTGGGTTCTCTCTGGGACTCTGGTTCAGGAGTGAATTGATTTGTGTGGTGTTTGGCTGGGCTGAATGGGATCTGGGATTTGGGTGCGGGGGGCAGGTATATACCTTTCATCCTGGAGATGCGTGCTTGTGAGGCGTGACTGCACCGAGCTGCGCCGAGGTTAGGGCTCGGAGGGCCCCGAGCGCCCCATCTCTCACTCTCGGCCCCCTCCCCCGCGGGTGTGGGGGAGGTGTTCGGGCGAGGATGCGGGCGCCGAGGTCAGCGGACCTTTACTGTACAGTACCTACACTTGGGAAATTCCCCCCGTTCGAGCTCAAAGGTAATTTCGCATAAAGTGCTTTCACTTTCATTTCCATTCAGAACCCCCTCCCCCAGATATACTGACAGCGACCAAAAAAAATGGAGCCCTTCAAAATCCTCATCGTCGGCGGCGGCATCGCCGGCCTCGCAGCGGTACGTCCTCAGCCCTTACCCTTTCCCCTCCTGCCCACATCCCCCCTTACCACCTACACCCCAATACACAATGTAACCGCAAGCAGGCCATCGCCCTCCGCGCCCCTGGCCGCGACATCCTAATCCTGGAGCAATCCCCGCTGCACCGGGAAATCGGCGCCACGATCTCGCTGCAGCCGAACGCCTCGCGCATCGTCGAGACGCAGTGGGATCTGGCCGCCGCCCTGCGCGCGCGTGGCGCGATGACCGACTCCGCCTTCGAGGTCTACGACCTCGCCGGCCAGCTGCAGAACCGCGTGCCGCTGCGCACGCGCGACCGCTACGGCGCCGAGCGCATGATCTACCACCGCGCGGACCTGCACGAGGCCCTGAAGCAGCGCGCTACTGATCCCGGTTCCCCGGGGGATGTTGTGCGGATCCGCACGGGCTGTCGGGTGCGGGCGGTGGATTGCGAGCGCGGCGCGGTGCAGCTGGAGACGGGGGAGGTGGTGGCGGGGCATGTGGTGGTTGGCGCGGATGGGATCAAGAGTTTGGTGAGGAGGGCGGTTCTTCATCGCACTGGTGTTGAAGGGGAGGGCGAGGGACAGGGACAGGCGCGGCCGACGGGGCTTTGTGCGTACCGCATGATGATCCTGACGGAGACGTTGATGCGGGAGCCCGCCTTCGCGGGGGTCGTGGATCCTCGCGCCCCGAAAACGACGATGGTTGTTGGCGGCGACCGTCGGCTGATCATGGGCCCGGCGCGGAGCGGCTCGATCTACGGCGTCGTGGCGCTCGTGCCGGATGAGCGCATGAATGAGTCGTCCCAGGATACGAGTTGGACGACCGAGGGCGATCATGCCAAGATGATGCAGACCTTCCAGGATTTCCCGCCGTGGGCGCAGACGCCCCTCCGGCTGGCGGAGGAGGTCGGACTGTGGCAGCTCCGCGATCTGGATCCGTTGCGCACCTGGTGTCGGGGCCGGGTCATTCTGGTGGGCGATGCGGCGCATGCGATGCTGCCGACGCAGGGCCAGGGGGCTAGTCAGGCGGTTGAGGATGCGGAGGCGCTGGGCGCGTTTTTTGAGGGGTTCGAGGAGGCCGGGAAGCATTTGAGTGCGGACGAGGTGGGCGCGGTGCTGCGCAGGGTGTTTGAGTGTCGGTTTGAGCGCGCCTCGACCATCCAGGCGTATAGTCGCCAGGTCGCGAGGCCGGCGACGGATGCGGACTCCATCCGCGTGGCGATGAATCCGGCTGAGTTTATGGACTATAATTGCTCGTATCGCGGCGCGGCGGAGTGGTGTCGGAGGCAGGCGGAGAGGAAGGCGGTTGAGTGTCAGTGATGATGATGGTGATGGTGATGGACTAGGGTTATGGGATGTCTAAGCAGGGGGCGGGGGGGTTTAGTTCTGAATATATCTGGAATTCACTGTTCACTGGAGTCCATTGTGGACACGCACTAGAATTGTAGCATAGGTATTAACATATCAAGTGGGCTTAAGACCGCTAGTAGACGAATGAAACACTTTTCACCTGGGTCACTATCACTGGTCACTCATTAGACCCCTCAACCATGGTTTCGGCATCATTGCTAGCTGTGTCGTTCTCAGTGTCACCATCCTTGGCCGGAGTCGCTTCGGATCCCTGTGAGCTGGGATTTCGTGCAGCTGGCGCGGCGGCTGCTCCCCCATTCCCCCCACCAGCAGCCTTGCTCTCCGCCGCCCGCCGGGTTTTGGCGCCTTCTTTCAGCTTCTCCCACCGTTCTCGGTACCGCCCCAGTACGTCGCGCAACTTCTCATTCTCCCGCCCCATTTGACTCATCTCCTTCTCACTGCGTCGCATGGCCTCCTCCAGTTCCTTGATGCGTTGGTCCTGTTCAGCCGCGGGCAACGCCGAGTCTCCCACGGGCGACATAGCAGCCGACGAGCCTGGAGCGGGCTGGTCCGGCGACTGGGTGTTCGGGTGATGCATTGCCTTCAGGGACTGCTGCAACGCCATCGACGACGATTGCGCATTGACCTCCCACATGTGCAACCGCTTGGACAGCGTGTCCGACAGCTGTCTCAACGCTTGGTTTTCCATCTGCAGCTCCTCCATGGTCTTGGGATTCTGGAGACTATTGAACTTGTCGTTCCCGCGTCCGGCTTGGCTGCTGCCCTGGATTCCAGACAGGCTCTGGCGGAGTTCGGGCGAGGACGGGGTCTCTCGCGCATCCACGAAGTCCTCATCCCCTTCATCCATGCTGTTTCTGCGGGCTTCCTTCTCCGCTCGAGTGAGAATCCCCGCGTACGACACGGTCCCACCGGTGGTAGGCACCACGTAGAATGACTCCGCGGGATTGCCCGTCGTCCCGCCCCCAGTCGTGTCGCGGATCGCCTGCAGGGCAGCCTTGGAGAAGATCTTGTTGATATCTGGGTCCGCATAGTGGTGAGGCCGGTCGAACATGGCATTGTACCGGTCAGTCCGGGTATCCGGGGCGGCCTTGCGGTGGGCGGATGATTCCGATGCCTCCGACCCAAGCGGCAGTCCGGCAAACGCAAGGGGGGCCGAGATTTTGGAGATCAAACCCTCGAAGGTCGAATAAAATTTCTGGAATGGCTCTTCGGTCACAGAGGACCGGCTCTTCTGCGGGGCGGACTCGGAAGGATTCGGCGGCGCAAACTGCTGCGAGGTGATATCGGTGGGACTGGCCAGGGGTGGCGTTTTCGATGTCGATGCACGACTGCCCCGTTCCTTCATTCCATGGGCCTGCATCCCGCGCAGTCTCGACTCGCTCGTCCTGATCTTGGCCGGGCCATCGGTCATTTTCGCTCCCGCTTGCTGGGACGTGAGGGTAGGGGAGGCCGGAGACGAGCGACGGGGCTGTGACGGGATGCCACGAGCCGACGCTAGGTTGCTGACGATCGAAGACGACTCCCTTGACGGTAGCCGTGGGTGTCCTGACAGTCGAGGAGGTTGCTGCTGTGCATCTGCTCCCACCGCCAGATTCCTGGTCGTGCCAGCTTCCGCGGACACAGCCTGCGGATTCCCTCCGGTCGAGGCAGGGCTGGAAGGGTTCTCATGCTGAAACCGGAGGATCTGCGCGAGTTTCTTGTGATGTTGTTCCAGCAGATGAAGGGTTCGAAGAGCCTATGTGGATGGAGATCAGAGTGAGTTCCACCCCCTACGTAGGGACGACTCTACGCAAACGCACCTCACGGTCCGAGCTGTGCTGGGCTGCAGTTGCAAATTCGCCTGCGGCAAGATCGTGTTCCTCGCTTGCTGCCACGGGATTCGACTTGCGAGTTTCGAGGACTGCGTTGCGAGCGTGGGTATGAGCCTAGATCCGAGCGAAAGGTCGGTCAGGCTAGGCTCTTTCCGAGGCTGAGTTGGCATGGAGGAGTAAACCAGGGGGGGGGGTCTCACCAGAGTAAGAGGAGCGGACTCCATGGTTGTAGATTGAGTAGGGGACTTTGTACCTCCTGATGTTACAATCGGATATCATTGGCCAGGAATTAGAATACCGTGATGATTCAAAGCACCGAGAAAACCTAGAGAAGGTTTATTGAGGTACTGATAAGAGCAAGATGAGGAGATATCCTGGATGGTTGGAGTGACGCCATGATTGACGAGGGGAAAATGGGAAGATTCACCGCAACGACTAAATGTGACGGTAACATTACCCGTTTCGGGAGGTGAGCTTGACTGTCGCTCTCTGTTTGCCTCCCAATCCGGTAGAGCAGAAGAGACAGGTACCGTATGGATATGACAGAGCGGTGTATTGTATAGTACGGCGTACTGCGTACGTTATTCACTGCGATTCAAAATTCCCGACAGGAGATTTTATAGATTAAGTCAGGATTGAATTCCTCCGTAGATAGGAGAGTCTAGAAGTCTTGTCAGAAAGACCTCCGATCGTCTCAGGCTAACAATAGACTCCAAGAGTCCCAAATTATTTCCGGCTACACCGAATGTGTCAAATCGTTGGTTTGTCGATCGGGGGGGGGGGGGGCTCCACTACAGCTTAAGATAGATAGATGGATGGATCGTATTCGTACTGTTTGGTTTGTGGAGAGGCGGCTAGAAGCATTCATTCATTGATTCAATGTGTTGGCCTCACCCTTAAGGCTGAACCTCTACGCTCACTCTTCCTCCTGTTGCTGCTACTCGTCGTCATTGCCGCCTCCATCTCTTCCGCACTTCTTCCCCCCCCTCTCTCTTCCCCCCAAATCCACATTTTCCCCTGATCCGGTTCTCAATTCCACCTCCCCCTCCCTTCGCGTCGCTTCCTTCTCTTGGGTTACATCTCTTCAAAGCTCTTGAAGAACCCCATTTCCTGACCCCAAGAAGGACAATTCATTGTTGCGGTTTTGCGAACCTCTCCAGCAACTTTGTCTTTCCGTTTCCCCTCATCTTCTCCTTCAGTGATCTTCGCCTGCGATCCTACTATAGCGACAATTGGTTAGAGAGATAGACCGGTTCTACACTCGATCATGCTTCATTCAATGTTCATAGTTTGATCCAGTCCTTCAAGTTCCCTTCTTTCCCTCTGTATATCAATATCAACAAGCCACCTTCCCCCTTTCCGCTTACGCCCTCATACTTCCTGCCGCCATGGACGAATCTCTCCTCTCCGACCCCGTTCCGCCCCCCTCGTCCGACCTACGAAGTCTGAGCTCTTCCGGTCGCACCAAGACGACCCCCATAGATCTCGAGACTATGGCAAGCTCCGGTCGCAGCAATGGCCGCTCCTCGTCCATCGACTCCACTTCCGATAGACCGAAATCACAGTCCGGCGATGCGGACTCCGCCAAGGCAGGCTCCAGCGGATTCTCCAAGCTACTAGCCGCGCGTCGCAACAAGAAAAAGAGGAAGGACACCCAGAAGCAACCAGACGAGCTGCCAACTCAGTATGAGTTGGAGGATGACCAGCACATACAGGGCAGTCGCTCAAACGAATCGTGGAATGGGAATCCGTCTCTGATCAACGAGCTGCCGCCCCCTCCGGACAACGACGCTATCAACCTCCTCACAGACGATTCCGAACCGGATCGGTGAGTGTAGCCGACTCACAACAATGAAACCTGGATTGGCTGACTGTTCTTTGCTTAGGACGCCACCACTCACCTCGCATAACTCCCACAGTGGCTTCTATACCTCGTCCTCCCCTTTGATCAAAACAACCTCCGTGGAAGCAACCGATGAGAGTGCTCAGGGAGATCTTGAGTCGGTCGTCAGTGGTCCGAGTGCCGGTCCAGAGTCGATTCCAGACTCGGAACGCTCAAGGCCCACTAGCCAACACGGTCATACTTTGAGTGTACCGTCATCTGGAAAGAAGAGGGGCACCTCTCCTGGTCGACGATTCAAGAATCCCTTCACGTCGAACTCGGAGAAGAAGCCCAATCGAGATCGAACAAACTCAACATCCGCGGAAAGTACGAAAAGCACGAAGAGTAGAAGTGGTAGTGTGTCGGCAAAGAAGGCCCCTATCATAGTTGAAGACGAGCCGGTTCCCAAAATCCCGGCCCCGATTTTAACGGATTTGAAGGAGGACAAACCACTCTCCTCCTTGGAGGCTCCTGCTCCAAGGACGCCTCCTCACACAGCGATCCCGCAACCCTCGACCACGGTAACCCCTCCGACTCCGCGGACAACAGAATTCCCCAAGTTCTTCGCCTCTCCAGAGGTGGCGGCTTCGCCCGACTCGATGCACTCGAAGGACGGTGTCGTAGTCAGCCCGTCTGGCAATATGATCTCCCATCGGCGTGTGCGGTCTGCCTCCGCTGCAAGCCACAAGCCGAGCAAGCTGTCGAATTCGATATCTGCTATGGGCCCGACCGCAGAGGAGACGAAGGCGACGTCGAAACCTCCCCCGAGTGCCCAGCAGTCGAGCTTCTTTTCGTCGGTCTTTTCTGCCGCACAGAATGCCGCATCGTCCCTCAGCAGCAGTCTCAATGCGCAATCCAAAGGCCGCAGCGTCAGTCAAGCAGGCACGGGAGAGCACGACAATCGTGCTACCGCTGAGAAACAGGAGAGTTCAACTCAGGCGGTGGAAGGCAGAAAGTCAGACGAGAAGAAGCCCATGGCTGTTGACACCCTGGGATCGGGTAACCTGGATTTTAGCCACTTGGACATAGCAATTCCTCCTGGTGGATCAGTCTCGACCCCAGACGGGGTGGTGATCACAAAGCCTGAGCTACCATCCGATAGGCGCAAAGGCCCTGGAGTTCTGCAGCGTGATGAGGAAGCTGCTAGACTGGAAGATAGCCGCGCTGCTCGAGCAGTCACCATGGCCTACGAGCAACCGGCCGCCACGTCTCTCGCTCCGCCCATGGATGATGGTATTGATGGCCAATCCAGCACATCGCTCACCAAGGAAGGGACCGGGAACCAGACGACACCCAGTGGCAGCGTCGTAGAGGGCGAGTTGGGAGGTACCCGGCCATATCGAAGTGGTAGCATTCGAAGCCGGATGGCCCGTCGGAGAAATCGTGGCTCATCTGGAGCAACCACATCGACTATCGGCGCAATTGGTGCCAGCGCAATAGCCCTAGGAGCTCCTGGGGCTAATGCTAGTGTGCCACGGCTCACCGGGTTCGCTGTTGCTAGCAAAAAGCGTAACCGGGACTTCCATCAATTGTTCCGCAGTGTCCCCGAGGATGACTACTTGATTGAGGATTATAGCTGCGCTCTGCAGCGAGAGATCATTCTGGCTGGTCGCATTTACATCTCGGAGGGGCATATCTGTTTCTCCAGCAACATTCTGGGATGGGTAACAACTCTCGTTATCAGCTTCGATGAAATTGTGGCGGTTGAGAAGGAGTCAACTGCGATGGTCTTTCCAAATGCGATTGCGATCCAGACGCTTCATGCACGACACACCTTCCGTAGTCTTCTGAGTCGAGAGTCCACTTATGATCTTATGGTCAATATCTGGAAGATCAACCATCCTGCTCTCAAGAGCTCGGCGAACGGAACCAGGGTCACCGACGGCACCGGAGACAAGACGGAGAAGGCCGTTGAAAGCGACGTGGAAAGTGACGAGGAAGATGAGATTTATGATGAGGATGAGGAAGGCGACAATGCCGACAGCATCTTCGAAGGAGCCACCAGTGTTCAAGGCAGTGAGAAGTCAGTCCCCTCAAAGACAATCAGTCGCCAAGCTTCAGGTCTCCTCCAAGGTGCCAATAACGGGCAGTCTGCTTCGAACGGTGAGGCCAAAGGTAGCAAGGCGAGCTCCCCCAGCGACGGTGATACGGCTTTCCCTGGACCCGCTACCCACGCGCCCACTGAGTTCACTGATCCTTCGGGCCAGTATGATAAGGTGATCAAAGACGAAATTATCCCTGCCCCTCTCGGCAAAGTATACTCCTACATTTTCGGCCCCGCATCAGGCGCCTTCGTACCCAAATTTCTGGTGGAGAACCAGAAGTCTGGCGAGCTTCAGTTTGAGAGTGGGAACAAAGGTCTCACCAACGAGAGTAAAACCCGGAAATACTCGTATATCAAGCCACTCAATGGATCCATTGGACCCAAGCAGACCAAATGTATCAGCACAGAGAACTTGGACTTTTTGGATCTGGAGAAGGCAGTGCTGGTCACTTTGAGTACCCAAACGCCCGATGTTCCGAGCGGTAATGTCTTCTGTACGAAGACCAAATACCTTTTCACCTGGGCGGCGAACAACCAAACCCGGTTCCTGATGACCTGTACTATCGAGTGGTCCGGAAAAAGCTGGTTGAAAGGTATGTTCCTTGAAAGTGACCCAAGACTGGTAGCAGGTGTGCTGATAGTGACTAGGTCCCATTGAAAAAGGTGCCATTGATGGCCAAACCTCGTTCGGAACCGAACTTGTAAACGCTCTCAAGGCTGCAGTTGCGCCTCGTGGTCGCGCTGGCGGTGCCAAGTCCGGCAAGGGCAAAGGCCGCCGCAAGAGGAGCGAGTCTGCTCAGGAAGACTCTGCGGCGGAGACAAAGGTAGCAGAGAAGGCTGCTGCTGAGAAAGCAAAATCATGGGGACCCTTGGAACCGCTACATGGGGTCCTGGGACCTGTATTGGACATGGTCACGCCCTTGTTGAGCGGCAATGTCACCATTCTGATCATTGGCGTCCTACTCTTCATGCTCTTCTTCCGAAGTTCTTCCCAGTCGTCGACGATGTCCCACGATATCGGGTGTCCGGGCTACTCCTTGCCCCAGCGTCTCGCTGCCTATGAAGAGATGTGGCGCCGAGAGGAAAGTGAGCTCTGGAGCTGGCTGGAAGACCGGGTTGGCATGGATGGCCTTGCCTTTCCGACAGTCAGCCAGCCGGCCGGTTCGCGGACGCACCATCTGTCGAGAAAGATGCAAGGTGAGCGTGCGCTCGCAGGCAGAGTGAACGAAGAGAAAATGTCTGATCTCGAGATGGACCATGCCATCCGGTCCACGCGCGAGCGGCTCGACACCCTCGAGAAGATTCTTTCTAACCGACGATCCGACACCAAACCAGTGGAGCAAGAACCACTCCACCGGGAGTTGTAAATAATGTCTGGTTCTCCCTCAGACAAAAGCGACAAGTACAGTACTATATGCCTCTGTGCAGGTCCAGTCCTTGCTTGGCTGGTAGTTGGACCTAGTCTCTCGTGGCTTTTCTTACACTTCATGTTTGTTGAGCGAGTTTTTGTGTGATCGGCACACTTGATTTAAAATTCTGATTTGAGTCGAATCCAGCAGTTGTCCTCTGAGCATCATCAATCTGGGATTTGCATGCTTTACGCTGGCTATTTGTTTGTTTCTTATCATTTTTTTTCAGTTACGTCCTGGTCTATCGTTGAAAACTTTGTCTTCGCTCTGATAATCAGTGTCGAGCGTGAGCTTTTCTTTTTGTTTGTACATGAACCCAACCCTCACTCGCTCCTTCACTATATGTCTATACAGTGGCCCGATACTAGGCTAGACCCCAGCGCTAATTAGCTGGAATCATTTCCTTATTTAACTCTACTCATTTGCTCCTCACACATGGGAATCGTGACGTCTGAAATAAAATAAAGAAATAAATCTGAATTGAACCTCGTCTCATCTACCGAGGAGAAGTAAGGAAAACTAGAGAAACCACCCTATCCCCCCTACGCAACATCACCCTGCCTTTCGGCCTATTCTATCCTTCCATCCTGAATGAAACTCCGCTCTATCCTTCTTAGTCCCTAAGGGGATAGATAGATAGGATATTGAGGCATTCAGTACCACCCCATCCGCGTCGTCCGCGCATTATGCACCCCGTACAGCTTCAGGTCCAGACACCGGTCACACAGCCCCACATTGTCGCGCTCCCACTTGGACAGCACCATGGGCAGATCCTGGGCCGGCCGGCACGGCTCGCGCGGCCGTGACCGCGCCTTGGCCGCCTCGCACCACTGGATGTCGGCGCGGTAGAGGTGGTTGCACCCCGCGTAGTGGCTGTAGACTTGCTCGCACATTCTGGTTAACGGTGGGTCCTTTGGGGTTTCGGTAAGTGATGGCTGGCTGTGCTTGCGTATGTGGTTAGTTTGGCTGGTTAGTTTGGCTAGCTGTTGGCTGGGGAGTTTGTCTGGTTTGGTTGGGTTGGGTCGGGTTGGTGTAGGAAGAAGGACGCTGGAAGGGTCAATGTGCGTGCGTGGGGGTTTATATATGCGCCTAGATTCAGGAATCCCTTCTTTGGTGGGGGCTTTGTCTGGTTCAGCACGCTTGCATGGGTTCGTTCTCATGGGGGTTAGGGGAGTTTGGTTTGATACGCAGGATCAAGCGTGTTGAGATGCGTCTGCTTTTGTCGATGATGGGGAATTTCTGTAGTTCTTTAGGATGGGTGGTGGGTGGCCCGGCGGGGTTTGGCTTTGTGGGGTGAGGGGTGATGGAAGGTTGGTTGGTTGGTTGGTTGGTTTTTTTTTTTTTTGTCTTGTTGTTGACTCTGGTGTTTAGTCTGCGTTATGTGGGGATGAGGATGGTACAGTACTATACCTAACGGAGTACATCAAGGAGGAAAGGATGGGGTGTTGTTGGTTCAGATGGGGTCGGTGCGTTGTTCTGGAAGGGTGTCGTCGAGGCTCAACTTGGAAGTTGACGGGTGTTTGCTTGGTGTAAGTTCCTGCACAGGACAGGACAGGACAGGGACAGCTCCCCTGCACGAGATGCGCGTTGCGTGAGTATCAAGCTTCAGTTCTATGGTTCGGGGTGGTGGCTCTAAGCGGGTTGTGCCGCCGGGCTTCTCTTTGTTGGAGCTGGGAGTGATATCCTTTGTTGTGTCTTGGTTCTGGGCTGGAGTCTTGGGTGTGGGTTGTTTGCGTGGTGTGGAACTGTAAGGCTTAGGAGTGGTTGCGTAGCTCTATATGGGAAGGCAGAAGGACGTTTAGATTTATGATTGGCGTCGTCAATTCCTATGCTGGACTCTACGCCCGCTGAACTACATCGTATAGAGGAAAACTAGAAAACACAAGAGGTAAGAAAGTAACATGCTCATGGTATCAAAATGCCGGAGGCGAGTAAAGCAGAATAAGCTAGTTTTGAAATCAGCAAACGGGATATAGATATATATGCGTTGATCAACCAAAGTGATATCATCAAAATCAAGATATTCACAAGTAAATAGCAAAAAAGCAAACAGCGAGCTCTTAGTAAAAAGCCACGACCCATCTAGGACGACGTGTCTTTTTTTAGTATACCATCGTTGTTGCTGAAGTGGATAGGTTCTGTGGAATGGATTAGAACGGATGATGCCGTTGGGTGTAGGTTTATTATTCGTAGTGTCCAGCAAAGTATTGGTCTGGTGTAGCGGTCGTGGCTTCGTAGAGATAGCGTGCATTATCCCTCGCGTGGGAGAGCAGTTATCATATTTAGTCGGACGACGCAGATCAAGACACCGTCGGGAACGGTTCCGTGTCTTCAGTCCTCGACGAGGTCGAATGAGAACGAGTCAAGGGGGATTGATGCTCGGATTTGCTCTGTTCCTCCTTGCGTCTCTTCTTCCGCATCTTCTTCATGGCTTCTTGCGTGAGCTCCTGTCGGAAGAGGCGCTCAACGACGTCCTTCTTGCGAGTCCTCCGATCGCCGATCATAATCAGAACACCGCCGGAGATGTTGCAGCAGATCGAGCAGCAGAGGATGACAGTGGTCAACGCAAATGGGCGCACGTGGTAGCTGATGCCCCAAGTGCAGGCGCCTAGGGCAATTTGAAACAGCGAGTGACAGTCTAGCAGAACCACGATAGCAATGAGCATGCGCAGCGGGAAGGCATGGTGGGTGAAAGTCTCGTGTGGTTTGTAGAAGGTGTGCGAATTGGCAAGCTTGGTTTGATGGTGAATCAATTTGGCCTGCTGCGCCGGTCCGAGCACGCTGAACTCGTGTTCTTCCTCCTTGGGAGTGTCGCCGAATTCAACGTCCACGTCCTCTTCTCGGCGTGAAGGCAAATCGTTCTTGTTCTTGAGATCGGGGAGTCGGCGCTTTCGACGGATCTTCCATGTCAGGAAGGTATAACGTGCGATGAAAATCATGTGATATGTGTCGATGGCGCGAAACGGAGCCAACCCATCGCCCATGACGGCAAACAGGGCCACAAGAACGTTGTCGATGACATTGATGAGATACGACTGCCGGCCTCCGACGTTGATCCAACCTTGTTGAACGGTCAGCATGTTTGCAGCGGAATGAAACAGAATACACACCAATCAAGAACAACACCCACGCCAGACCGAAAAGTGTAATCAGCGTGGCATATAATGTGACCAAGAATCCCAGCGCTATGAGACCAGTGCGTTAGTAACCTGCTCGTTCTGTAGCGATATTCAGACATACGCTTAGAGACATATTTCCCAAACCCTTTCATGGCACGCTTGAACTTGGATCTCCGCGAGTGCAACATATGCCGGACATGGTCGTTCAGTTCTTCAATCTCCTCGGGAGACCAACCGGCAAGATCGCTACCTTCAGGCAGGACAGCAAATCGAGGCCCGCCACCTTCATCAACCACGGAAGTGAGGGTGTGCTCGATGGAAGGACGAACGGCGGGCTCCTGGCCCTTTTCGTAGCCATCATCTTCGCCCTCATCACTTGTCGACGATTCAAGGTTCCTGAGAGGTGCAGGCGGCGGTGAAAGAGTATAGGTCTGATTACGGTTCAAGAAAGGCCCCAGATTAGGAACGAATAGTGAGTTCTGGACATTGGTGAGGGTGGAAAGTGCCGACACCTCGGGATCTACGGGATACTGATATCAGTGGGGCCTGCAGGGTTGAGTCGTGCGACAAGGACGGCGACTTACCGATTACATCCAAGACATCCACAATATGAGACCGATATTCGTCGCCTGAGTCCGCCGTCTGAGTTGGTGCACTCCCACTCACGGTTGACGCACGATTCCTGGTAAAGCGGTTGGCGGGCACCCCACCCGACCAGCGCATGAAGCCGCGACTCCCTCGTCGTGGAATTTGCAGTGATTCAGGATTCTGCTGTGGCAACGGTGGTACGGAATCAGCGGCTACTGCGGGACTCTGTGGAGAGGCTTCTTCGTGAAGAGTGTGCATCTGATCTCCTGTCGCGAACCGAGTGAGGAGGACCGGATTGGGGGCAGTTGACCATCGTCCCGGTCGGGGCTCGGAGCTGCTGCGGCGACGGTTTCCCTGCCAGGCGTCATCGTCTTCATCGTCCGGATCGGGCCTGGATGGGGTAAGATCGACTTGTGAGGCTAACGGCCGATTGGGAGTCTGTGCATTGCGTTGAGACTGTACACCGGAACTGTCAAAGGAAGGGAGGCGCTGGAGTCTGATGGAAGGCCGTCGCGAGCGCAGCGAAGGCGCCCGTGGTCGTGCCGGGTATGACGTCGGTCGGAGGTGGTCGGGTGGAGGAGAATTAGAGGCACCAGAGACAGGCTCAATAGAATCCATTGCAGGCCAACAGAGACCTGATGGGGTAAGGGTTGAAAGACAGTAACAAAAGAAGATTCACCAGGCATGAAAGAGGGAGGATAATGTTCTGGGGAGGCGAAAAAGAGGGAAGAGGAAGAGGAAAAGCAGGAAGACGAGCGAAAGACATGGGCAAGTGGGCGTTGGAAGGGACCAAAGCTTAATTTGTCCATTATTATTGGACCCGGCCCAGACCGCGGGTGGTGGCACCCTCCATCTCCTACGCTGTTCGTATACAATTTACTTCCAAGATGCTAGATGCCAGTCAGATCATCCATTCATTCATTCATTTAATCATCTAACCATTCAGTCTTCCAACCTCTGCATGTTTCCCTGTGAATCTCGCTGGACAATGACACTCTCACAATAAAACTGTGCGGCAGTGTGCTCATAAATATCCCCTTCCTCCTAACCATCATGATGACATCTCAATTTGCATCCTCTGGTTTGTCTCAATTTCTTCCCTTCCCTTCCTGCGTAAGCACTAGCAATTAAAGTCGCAGATTCCTCGTGGTGACCATTCTTCACCAGCGATCTACAACAAGCCATAACTGATTCTAATTGTAATTCTGACTCTGCTTAATCGGCGGCGCTAACATGGCAGGGAAGGCCAAAAAGACTATCTCCAAGACAGTGCAGACTCCTCTGAGGCTGACTTGCCGTGATGAAGACACCCATTCGCCATACACTGACCAGTTCTTCGCCGACATGGCCACCAAGATTGCAGTCACGTTTCCGTACGAGGAATTCGCAGCTTGTCATGGTTGCAGCCCGAGCCATCTTGCCGGGGCTATGAGTGCCCTAGTCCTCGCGCCTCTCTCGGATCCCACCTTCACACAGCATAGAGATCGCAACCTAAGCATTGCACAATACGGGCAGCACATGATAGCGATGTGGGGCGCTCATTTTGAGCAGGTCTTGCTGACTGCCTCTGGGAAAGCAAAGAAGCGGTCACGATTGAGGCTATCTGCTAGCACTGTCCCCTCTCCGCCTGATGCCCCGCCCCTATCCTCCGATGTACTTTTGCTATCTGTCAAGGATGTTGCGGAGGGGAAGCCAACAGGCACCAGCGAAGACTCTGAAAGATCTCCTCATGACATGTCTGCTCCCCAGTCGGGCTCGTCAACAGGCCAGAAGGCTATCACCACAGGCATGAAGCGTCAACACGGTAAGTTAAGCCACATGAGCGAAGACACTCATGCAACTGTCTTAACCATGCCAACCTCATCAAAATATGACGATATAAGTAGCCCGAAGCGTCGAAAGATCGGCCCTTCCTCAGAGAAGTATCCGCCTCAGCAGGGACCGGAAAACTTCATAGAAGCTATTGCTGTTGAGGCTGGCAGCACACCAACAACATTGCTTCCAGATCCCGTCGTTCGTCAAGACGGAGAGAGAGACGGGAACAGCAGCACATTGCCTATGGCCGTTGAGGAGGAACAGGAAAATCCCTCACCTGGGACCAGGCGCACACCCAGTGAGCAGCAACGACGAGAGGCAACCAGCAAAAAGCATGCCACACGCAATGCTCGCAGAAGACTCTCCCCATTTGCGGAAGATGCGATAGACACGGCTGTCTTCAGCGAGCAGGATCTGCAAGAGCGCATGAATGGTTCAGAAGTTGGTCTCGCAATTACGTCGTGACACAACTACATATCTGTTGAGCCTGTCAATACAGCCTCATCAGGCGAGTTGGCGGCTCCCCCCATAGTCTAAAGATGTGCTTGGCTATTGGTTGATTGCAGCGAGGATCCCCCGGGCTGGTCCCGAGAGCTTAATGGTATTTTAGTCTACTTAATTCGTGCATAAAGCTCCTGAAATGCATCAATGCGAAGCTGTCTCAAGTGACAGTCATACTAGGTATAATTGGCGAGATCGGAGGAGGAGGGGTACTGAGGGGTAATGCGCAATCCGAGGAAGGTTCGCGATAGAGCGAGACTCCACCACGGGAAAGCAGGGCAGCCAGAAAGTCACAGTGCCAGGTGGGACAGGTGAAGTAGTGGAGCGATCGAGAGGGGGGACGCGTCTGACTAATGGAAAGAACCGTTGAAAGGATAGGAGGGGGAAGGAGTCGGGAATCGCAATTGATGTCTCAATTATTCAAGTTTAACTTGGAGCAACAACACGTAGAAGATGAACAAAAGAGAAGAGGAGAGGAGGAGAGGAGGAGAGCATCCTTGATAAGAGGGAAGGAGGCTTGTTCCTGCCTGAAGGTTGATGATGAGAAAGTGAGTCAAGCAAGAGGGCAGCAGTGATGTCAGACGTCCACCGCCTAGACCGCCCGACCGGAAAGTCCACGTCGGACGTCTATTTCGGGTTTAGTCTGTTAGTCCCTTCAGGCATCAAAGACACTTTCAGGCATCATCAGGCAGCTTATTACCTCCTTAGGTTTAGTTCCGCCACCTCCCTCGTCGCCTGCCCTTTTCTCTCACCTTCTCCCTGTCTCGCCGCCCTCCCTGCCCCCCCCAGTCGACCTCATCTCCTCAAGACAAATCTTCTTCATCTTCCTCT
>NW_020291726.1:0-40550 GCF_003184785.1 Aspergillus japonicus CBS 114.51
GAGCGGTAGATTTACCTCCGGATGATTGATCCGTCCCCGGTCAATGGACAATGGTTGGTTCTCCGCCGGTTGCCACACAGGTGGGGTTCCCGCATTCCCCATCTATACTTCGTACACTAATATACACTCATATACAATAGAATACAATAGAATACAATTGTTGTCAGGACACCCAGACAACCCAAAGCCGGCCACCATCTCTAGCCGAGAAGATGTACAGTCTCAAGGCTGTGTACAGTACCTACTTCGTTGCGGTCAATCAACGAAGCACACTTCTTTGCCCATGCCTCCTCGAATCATGGTATTCCTCCGACCCCGGCGCATACGCGATAAGCTCTGGGGCGAGCCCCTCCCTCCCCAGACTCATTCCAGGACCAGAACCGTCCTCATTACAGGGGCAGCAGACAGCGAATTGCGCAGGGCATGCTGATGTCGCGGTTTTAAACGCCGGTCTGATCAACGTTGACTTCAAGCTCAGCCCAGAAGGCTGGTACGTTCAGCTTCTCTCTGGTTCACAATCTAATGCAAGTGGATCGGCTACGTGGTCATCTTCTTGCAGAATATGTCGAAGCATCTACGATTAAAGATGACACAGAGTGGATTTTCACTAGCTGTGACAGTCGGAAAAATCCGGTATTTGGCGTCGATCCCTTTACCAACTAACTTCGGCATCTGTGCTATTGTATCCTTAGCGTCTCAATGACCTGTATAGTCATCTAATGACGGGATCTGGCGGACATAATGCATAATACGCATAGCTCCTTGATGTATAATATGTCGAGTTCGAACTGGTCTATGGAATAATTTGCTTCCCTGTCCTCCTCTTCTCTCAATTATATGACAGCCAGTAGAAGTGAGGCAACCTCGACATGTCGGATAACGCCAACACCGTGAAAAACCTCGCAGAACTTATATCCAGTTACTCTGAGTCCTACAACCAGAAACTAGGCTTGGGTGCGAGTACTGAGCATGAATCATCAGTGATCTCAGCGGCTTGTAGGGAACTCGGTGCGTTGGTGGCTGCACCTGAGAATTGGGTGAACACAGTGGCGGGGTCATACAATAACAGCGCTGCCATCTGTTTGGCGCTTGATCTCGGAATCCCAAGGTTGCTTTCACAGAATCGCTCAGCTTCTCTCGACGCTTTGATAGAAGCGACGGGAGCTGCACCATCGCTACTGCGTAAGGAAGTCCAATACATGGATGTAACAGAAAGCTGATGCGGAACAGGATGTGTCATGACACTGTGCGTTGAGAACCGGATCTTCGACGAGCCTTCGAAGGAGACATATGCTTTGAATGCCAACTCAACATGCTTGTTGAATGAGAATTTTCGCTCGTGGATCCACTACCTGTAAGAGCCTAGTGCTTCGTTTGGGGCATGATATTGACGAGGAGTCAGTGTCGACGATGGCCTGAAAATGGGATCTTATCTCTCTGTTTACGCCCAAAACAACTCTTTCAAAATTCCGGATGGGAAGCACAAAACGGCATTTGAAATGGCCTTTCAGAGTATGCGTTAGACCCCCGAAGGATTAACGGGTAAACTGACACTTCCAGCGTCCGAGACCTTTTATCAGTACTACCACTCTACAGACAAGGAGCGAGGCCGGCGTTTCGACAGCGCAATGGAGAGGTATTTCCACCGGTCCACGCAGGCTCCCATTGAAGACATTTTCAATTTCGACGTCTTACGTCCCGGCGCTACTCTGGTAGATGTTGGAGGTGGTAGAGGTCACCATTCTCTCCGCCTTGCGATGCAGTTTCCGCAGAGCTCGTTCACTGTCCAAGACTTCATGTGTAAGAAGCCAACAATAAGAGAGGAGCCAGCAATCGCAGAAGCAATGTCGAGAGTTACCTGGCAGCAGCATGACTTCTTTGAGAAACAACCGGTCAGAGGAGCTAGTCTCTATTTACTCAGCCACATCCTTATGGATCACACAGATAGGTCCGTCAGACGATTCGCTGTGTTCTGCACGTGGAACATCATTTGTGCTGACGGATCTTAGTGATTGCCGGAAGATCATCCAGCATATTGCGGAAGCTATGACACCGAGCAAATCAGTCTTGTTGGTCGACGACTTCGTGGATCCGGGAAAGCATGGCACGCTCTATTCCAACGCAAATATCCTCAACTTGCACTTGATTGCGGCTTTTGGACGTCCGTTCCGGACAATGGAAGAGTGGGAAAAGCTTTTCTCTTCCTGCTTAGTTCCGCTTTCTATACGACAGGTTTCGTCGCTCGACAATGAAAGGGTAGTGTTCCAGGTACAGCGAGAAGCAGTGTAACTGCTTAGAGCCAGGGCGCAAGTAGATGACAAAGAATTGTGTTTCTTTAGTGGTTCTGGCAACCGAGATCAGATGGAAACGTCCGGGCCATGGTGCAGTTGTCTGAAAATCCAAGTCTAAAGGCGAATGACCGCTGTTGTTGTTCTGATAGTGTATTGAGCCTGCTTCTTCCTCTGCAGTGGATTAATCGCACTGCTGTCCTCGGATTGACAGATGATTGGTGTTCATCAAAGGTTTGCAGTAGAGAGCGGGCTAAAGTGCTCGCTTGGGAAGGTCCTTGTTATAACCTACCTTCCCCGTGCATTTCTTTCTTCCTTATTCAACAGGTCTTTCGACATTAAAAGGTAGGTAGATCTCAAAATATCACTTGGTCCAATCGCGCTGAGAGCAATCCCGTGGCTACAACAATCGAAGTATCTTCAGCTCTCGCCCATCGGTCACGGGTTGGTTTACTTAGCAGTGGAACATAACAAGCAAGGAAACAAGAGTTATCACGAGTGTATGTTGTCATACGGCAATGGCATTTTAAGCCTGAGTATTTCTAGGTTCCCACATGGGCCCAGATGGCTAAATCTCGAACCGAAAGAGCCTATTTCATCTAGTCTTAGTAGTCTCTCTCTGCGTATATCCAGTAACCCGTGACCGCAACCATATCCGATCATGCCCTAATCGCGGCATCCCAATCGCCGCCCCCATTGAGATCAGAACTCAACCCAACACCTTCACTTCCACCCGGCCCGTCTTTTCAGAAAGGCCTTCCTCATCCAGCCCGGAGGAGGTTTGTTCCTCCCCCTCTGCAGCCGGCGTTGCGCCGTCGAGAACCTGGAGCCGCCGCCGTCGAGCCCACTGCATCGACTTCCAAGCCGGGACCTTCTCGTGGAAGAGTGCATCCATCTAGAAGCAGAAGTGCGAATGTCAGCATCGGTCATCTTACTAGGATACAACCAGTGAAGAGGAGGGTATCTCACATCAGACACCGAGAGCCCCGCCAGCTCCGGCACAAAGAAGTAGGTCCACAGAAAACACGCGGTGCAGGTGGCGGCCCAGAGGTAGCAGACGTTGGCGCCAAGGTTGGCCTCGGTGGCGTCGACCAGGTAGGGGACAATGAAGCCGATGAACCAGGTGGCGACCCAGTAAACGATCATCGTGATCGCGGTCTGCTCCAGGCGGAGGCGGACTGAGAAGGCTTCGGTCATGACGACCCATCCTATTATTTGCCACGTGGTCAGCGTGATGCACCTTCCATCAGCGGGTGGAGGGTGATAAGGGGAAAAAGGGACGGAGACGCCTTGACTTACCTCCCACACCCCACGTTGGCGCGAAGATGGCGATGAAGAGAATCGAGCCAGCGACCAGCATATGCTTATCATGCACAGTGTTCGGGGCAACGTCATGGATGATGCCGCTGAGCAGCTGGGTGAGGGCGATCCCGGCGGCGCCCACCATCAGACACAAGCGGCGGCCGGCCCGCTCCATGAGGTAGGTCGCCGGCGCGGAGCAGACAAAGTTGATCAGTGCCAGCACCAGCGAGATCAAGTACGAGTTGGTCACCCCGGCCACCTCGAAGAAGGTGGTTCCGTAGTTGAACCAGAAATTCGTCCCCGTGAGGATCGTCAGCCCCGCCGTGCCAATCCCCAGCAGCGTCCGCCGCCGATCTGTGCCCCGGAAACACTCGCGGAACCGCTGCAGCGTAGACAGCTCATCCACTTGCCCGCTCGTCGTCGCCAGCGTCGCCTGCATCGTAGTCACTGCGTCACCGATCTCGGGCGAGTCGGCCGACCGCGCCTGTAAGATTGCGAGCGCACGCCGCGCCCCAACAAGGTCGTTACGGCGGAGGAGGAGGGTGGGCGCTTCTGGGCAGATGAGCGCGCCCAGCCCGATGCAGGCGGCTATGAGCAGCTGCATACAGATGGTGATCCCTGTTGGGAGGGCCCCGTGATCAGCCCGAGGTCAATGCAAGGGAGACAGGGGTAGGGAGGCTATACGCACGCCATCCTCGGGAGTCGGTAAAGTGCGAGGTCCCCATACTAATCCCGCAGGCCAAGACGTTGCCCGAGGTCAAAAATATGAGGTAGAAGGCAAACATCCGTCCTCGGTTCGTGCCGGAGGAGACCTCAACCAGATACTGTGGGATCTGCGCCGGGGAGGGGAGCATGAGCGATACAGAATGGGGCGCGGATCGTGCAGGCGGGCACCTACAATACTCGAGGCGAGTGCCAGCGCCATGCCCATGCAGACGCGGCCGACAATGAAGACCGGTGCGGGGAGGCCTGCGGCCTGCAAGGCGACTCCTAGCGCATAAACAGCGGAGCCAGCTCCCATGCTGCCCCGATTGCCCCTATCGAGTATGGTTAGAGGCAGGATCGCCTAGATGATTGGTACGCGTTGAGATTGAGATCCTTACACCAATTTATGATGGGATCGCAAATGAGACACCCTATCAACGTCCCCACGACCTGGAACGAAGTGAACAAGCTGCGAGTTCTCGCGGTCAAATAGGTGGAACCGTCCACCGTCACTCCATATCGCTTGATGAAATCGGGCGATGCGAGGACCCCGTTCAGATATCCCCGAGTCATATCCAACGATGCTGGCTATGAATGCAAAACGTGACAATGTTAGAATTAAACTCTGCAGTCCTTGGGGTGGGAAATGAGGGAGTGTCAACAAACCCCCGGCCATCAGGATGGATAATGTTAGAAAGCGTCGAAATCGAGGCCCCATCATGCCCAGGAATAGGATACGGATAGTCGATGCAAATGAGATTCGAGCACTTGTCAGCCTACCAAAGCTCGTTTGGTGGATGAGGAATCGATACCAATTTCACATGCTATTGTCTAGGAGCGATGGACCAGATTATAAGGGCGTTCCTTCCTCTTACTTCCGGTCAAAAGGCTTCGTTCTTCGTTCTATAGAGCAACCTATCCTGGTACTGATAAGATCGAATCTTCGGTATCTTCAACTATGCGAGCTGATGGCTCTCATTGGGCCCAGTACCATGGTTGATAAGATGTAAAGCCAGATAAGATCCATCGACTGAGCATTGCGGAATACATCTTCCTGGCTCTAGGGCTATGTGGCGCATGCACCAACATTCGGAAGGCCAGATCTGGTGTTGTGACGAGATGGTTAGATCGAACCAAGGCCTGCCTCGACTAGGATACATCATCCGAATCATACCAATCTGCAATACCCCTAAATGCCGGCAGTATAGCCTACTACTTGCCAACCACCTCTAAGCACCGGGAGAGGCACCCTCCTAGCCACCCGGGATTCATACTAAGGCCACGCAACTGTCTCTCGAAAGGGCCACCTTTCCCGCTCCTTTGCGTAGGAAAAGGTTGTTCAACTAAGTTTTCTAGGCGGATTTACAAGTACTCTTTTTATCCGAGGGCATTTTTAGGGCCAATCAGTCACTAGGGTTCTTTGCGAGAGAGAAATATATATATTGTCTAATATTGGAGTAGTTTTGGATCGACGCGGTCCATGTGAAGGTAAGGAAGGCTCTGGGATTTAAAGATACCTAGCAAGCCGAGTTTGTGCAACTTCGCATGATTAGCTTGCCTTCGCAAATACACACAGTCGCAAGAACCGTCCATAAAGCACGGGGACCGGGGACCCCAGAATTGAAGAATGGAGGGCCGTGGTGCCACCGATAAACCAGTCCTTATCATTGAGACTCAGACCGGAATATATATTCCGAGATATGGCTTTGCTTGTCGGAGCCGATGATTGACAGACGGCGGTTCCATCAAGGGCGAGCCCACCTGCTAGCATCATCTTAGTAGGCTTATACACAGAATTCAGCAAGAACAAGAGGTCGAAGCTCTAATCGAAGGAGATTGATTGGCTGCTACCTACCTTATCTATGAGCGGCTTACCAGGTTCCAAAGATTGCATTGCGGCACAACAAAGCTTAACCCTTGCAGGACTGTGCTAGGATAAATAAAATGGATTCCCATGATGTCCCTGGGTAGCATGACCCGATTAGTCTGGGGGCCATTAATTAGAGACCGCAGACCTGTTCGTGGAGTAGTTGAATTCTCGACAGGTTCCTACTCAACCCAACCCAACTCCACCCTTCGGAGCAGATAGCGGCTCTAAGCGGACAACGGGATGAGAACAAGATACATCGTACATGCATCGTCAGTGGCATACTTGAAGTTCTTCAACATTAAAGGCTGCGCGGGTTGCCGTACTGTCGATTCTCGTCACAATAATTGTCAAACAACCCCCTTGCATGGAAGCTATTCGATCAGTCAAACGATTAGATCTGGTCTCGACCTCACGATGGGTCCCTCCTGATCATGATAAAGAAACCTCTCCAAGACAAACAAACCTAGTGAGATCCAGATTGATGTGTAATTACCATAGGATCTTATCTTCAGAGGCCACCTCTGAATTGTGGGGGATAAGTGGCGTAAGAGACGAAACTAGTAGATATACAGGGCGGGGATTCCCGCCCGACTGGTGACTAGACGTCCAGTTCCCAAATGTATGTACGGAGTACACACGTCTTATTGCAGCCTCAACTCATAGCTTCCTCAAGAACAGTGGCAAGAGTGAGCTCCTCCGGCCACGGGGAGTATAGACAAATTTACAGAAAGCATATTAGCCACCAGAACTTGATTGGATCATCATCATTTGTCAAAAAAGGCCTGTAAGCCACCTATTTGTGCAGTCCCACCGAGAAAATATCGTAGCAACCCTACCAGTTTCTCTACAGCCTCATCCCGATCCATCTTGGAGGACAGGTCATAGCCTCGTGTAAAAGCTATAGTGAAGGTTTCATCAGCCGAGCACCCCTTTGAATGAACCCGCGATATATGATCTTTTATAAAGAACCCACGAGCAATGAAGATTTGCCTTTTGTAGAAACCAAGAACAAACATCTCCTAATCGCGTAGGCCTAGTTCAACATTGCATGCAAGCTGGCCTAGCATGATACTCAGAGTCTCTCCAAGAAACTAGCCCCACGTCTGATCTTCAAACCACTAGATCAAATTTAGAAAGCGTAGTGAAGGCTCTGCTTGAGGAGGAGTCGACATACGCTCGTGAAAGACAGAATGGGAAGGTCCCGTCTCTGAGTACGGATAGTAACAGCGCCATCAGGCCTGGCTGCATACTTTTGACCGCCGAGATGATATGATTGCCTGTGGTTAGCTACAGGAAAGCTTCTGTGCTTTAGTCCAACGCCGTTTTCCCCGGAGCAGTTTGAAACTTACTAACTTACTAGAGTCGAGGTTCAGAACCTCTCAAGCCCATTTTCTGATAAAGACTCTCCATCAGCCCTCTCAACACGAGGGCCTGTAGGGTCATCAGATGGGCAAACTCCTCTCGCGTAGAATACTCCCAGCTCTTTCGCGGAAGAGTTACAAGCTCCTCTCTCCCAACCGCATCTTCCAGAATGCCCGGCTCGATGCGATCAGGATCATAGGGTTGGCTTTCGGGATAGTAGGCTTGAAGGGGGTGGGGCTCGGCGAGGGAGGCGTCGAGGAGGTTGGTTTCGGAGACATACGAGTTGGTGAGGTGAAAGATATCTCGATAATCCTTCGACTCTTCTTCGGGCCAGCGATCAACACAGAAGAGATCGGCAGACTCGGCATGTTCGAAAACCCAAGGGGTGAGTTTCTCTATGTTGTCGTCAGTAGTGGGCATCTAAGATGAGAGAATGAATAGTGATCTTGGACCCTTTTCATGGGATTGTAAGATGCTGGGAAAGAAATCATCGGTGTTGATGACTCTTGAGTCGATAGTGACCGACATGGTAGGGGTGGGCTGTGAAGGCAGCTCTTGTGTAGTTGGTAGGGGTGGTTTTACATGGAGTTTGCCAGCAGTGGAGAGCGACCAGGAAGTGAATATAATAAATAGTATATCAGCTATCGCCCCATCGAGCCGTTCAATGTTGCTGAAGTAGCGCAGGAATTTGGAACTCTGAAAGCCAGTCGGAAAAGACCCCGGACCCTTTTGTTGCCAAAATACCGGTCCGGCCGTTTATCCGTTATCTAGGGTGGGTTGTAACTTACTCCGTATTGGTACAGTACAGTACAGTATAAGTACCTCCTACCATGCGATCGCGGCCACTGGGCAACTTCGTTATACTTCCTTCTTTGATCTTAGTATACATGTACAGACATGTACAGCAAAGTTTACTCTGAATATATGCCTGATAGTCTAACGTGTAGATGAGGTGACACTGGGGCGGGCAGGCTGGGTATGTCGCGTATATTGTGTTTTTTGTTGTGGTTAGTTTGTTGTCTGTGCACGCACTGTATCTTTCACCTCGGACACTGTTCACCTCCTTCTCCTAATGCGTCAACCACCTCAAACTTCCACTTGTACTGAGAACGGTTACTGCATGCCTTCCGCAAGATGTTAAAAGGAGCGAGAGATGATGGCCCAAGGTGGTGGTTACCCAATTGAGTTTTGATGTTTAGTAAGAAACCGCGGGCAATTTCCGTTCGTTGTACACGCCATCTCAGTCTTGACTAATACTAGAGCAGCGACAACTTAAGAATTGAGTCATGGTGGGCGGAGAATTCGGGTGTATTGGCTTATCGCCGGTAGCGGCTCCAAGCACACGAGAAGTTAAGCATGGCCAAGTCTTCCCCTATCCATTTAGACCCACAGTCTGCGGCTTCGATGACCTGCCACTAGACAATTTGCGGAAGGGGACGCGACGGCAATATCCGCAAGCCTTGCTATTGGCCTGGAATTCGGCCGACAGCCTTTCCTGAGGAACGTTGAGGCCATCAAACACGCCAGACCACGTTCTGTTCTCCACAGCGGGGCGGCGCGGACGTGCAGATTATGAACCATAAAACCCCTGCCCCTGCCTTGGCCATGTGCCCAGGTCAGTCGGGTTAGGGTCAAGTCTGTCGGCGGTCGTTACCACAAATTGTATAAGAAGGTTTTCATCCGGCCAAAATGCAGAACAAGACGAAGACAGGTGTCACGACGCGCAGCCCTCGGAGCAAAGGCTGTCTCATGTGTCGTCGCTCGAAGGTGAAGGTAGGATTACTGCTTTCTCTATGATCCCCGATTCGTGATCCTCGGGAATGGAGACACTGATGAGAATAATCAAGTGCAATGAAGGGCAGCCGCAGTGTAGTCGCTGCGTCCGTCGGGGCACGGAGTGTAGCTATCCTGATGCCCTGGAGCTCGATTTTCGCGATGAGAACAGCAAAGCAGCGGCCCGCACTGCTGCTCTCTGGCGAACGCGTACCCACGCGGCAAGACTGCTGCGTGAACCCAGCGCCCCCAGCCGCATACTGGTGGATCTCCACGACCGGGTAATAGCGGCATTCTATCGAGATTTCGACTGCAGCGCCAAGATCTCCAACCCCTGGATCGAATTCTTCCAGATGCTACCCACACTCTACCGCCAATCAGTCAGAGTTCCGTCCTCCCCCACCCGCCAGGCGATCCGTGCCCTGGCTCTGGCCCATCATTCGCGTCAACAGCAGCAGCCTGTCCCACAGCTGGAGATCATGGCGCGGACCGAGTACTCACAAGCCATTACCCAGATTCGGCTCCAGCTGCAGCGAAGTCACGGGGTTCCGAGCACGGAGACCGTCGTCTCGGTTGCGCTGATGGGGCTCTTTGACTCAATCCTTCCCAGCCCGGACCCAGTGCAATCCTGGCATGCGGCCCACCAGCACGGAGCTATCTCCATGGTGCGGCAGCAAATCGCTTCCCCCACCTCAGCAGCCAGCATTGATCCTTATCTCCTCAAATATCAGTACCTGCTAATGGTAATTAATTGCTTAAACCAACGCTCACGGCCGCAGCTTCCCTTAAAATGGTGGACCGCGGTGATGGACCCGGCATTCTCGGCCGGCCATCTATTCTGTACGATGTATCGGCTCGCACAGTGGCAAGCCGAGATCGACTCGTACATTGTTACCTTTAACCACCAAGCTATGTCGGACATGGCCGATACTTTACTCGCAGCCGATGAGGCATTGGAAGCCTGGGAAGCCCAACTACCCCAAGGCTCTCACTTCTCCGAGCGGGAGGTCAGGGCCGGTGATCCCGCAATTCTGCAATGGCCCGGCGCCCCATCCCGGGTCTACGTCTACGAGACCAGCTGGAATGCCGTTCCGCGAACTTTCTGTTTCGCCACGCGCATCATGCTTTGCCAAAATATCCTGCTGTGTAACGGGTACGCGGAGGATTCGGAGCAGATCATTGTGGGTATGATCAGAGACATCTGTCAGAGCACTCACGCGGTAATCAGTGGTGGCGGTGATGGTAGCAACGACGCGGTAGAAGGGCTGTCGATGCGCGGTCGGGCCATTGTGTGGCCACTGAATGTCGCCTCCTCTGCCCTCCAGCGCAACCCGAGGGTGCTGGAGCAGGTGGGCGTGGAGTCTGCGCAGTGGATAAGAAGAGCCCTTCAGCATGCGCTAAGGCTCTCTGGGAGTAGTTTGGCTCTTAATATGGATTACAAGACGAACCAGTGAATGCTTGACTTGTTCCAAACATTTTGATTATCTGGGTCAGTAGAAGGGGTGCTTTGAGTGAACAGCACTACATGGGGTCCGGCTGATCTTATATGTGTGTTCATGGGAAAGGTTCTGCTTCTTTGTGGGACTTCTCCAGGCAGCTACATTGATTCCACCCAATCAAGAAATTGGCGCAGGCCAAGAGTACCCGACCCAGGGATTCGATCACTTCAAGCCCCGCCAAGGAAGCTTGAATTCCGACCGGGACGGAAGTGTTCCTGAGGCCGACCTAAAACGGCATTTCTTCCGACCCCAATGCTTTCTTATTTCCCCCCCCCCCTCTGTTCCCTTCAATCTCTAGTACTTTATATATATACCTGATCCTTCTTCCAACTTCGTCTATCTTTGTCCCTCTTACTTTTAAACGGCTACTTGCTGCAATTCTCCAATCATAATACCCGCTACCGCTTCTATCAACTCCGAATGGCTGATCCTCGCTTTATGAATCCGCTCGTGTCCATCGTCCTCTCCATCCCACGCGTGCTGGCCCTACTGCAGCTCTTCTGCGAATCAGCAAATCTCACTCATCCGCCGTAACTTCTCAGCAAAACAACAAAATGAACTACTTTACCCCTGCCTTTCGATGCGAGGTGGAGGGGATTGCCGAGACCAAGTGGCTGGAAAATGGAATGGACGCAAAGGTGGACATGCGCGACACTCTGAATAACGAGGTTTCTGGGCTGCGGGCCAGGCGAAGCCCGAAGCTCGTTGATCGTTGCCTCGATGTTATGGTCCGTGTTTCCGGTTCCGTACCTGTCTTTCTCATAATCCTTGCCGGTTTGTTGACGTGGGCTCTGCTGGGAATTCGGTTTGGAAACGTGAGCGTCTGGATCGCTTCCATCTCCGATGTTCAAGCCATGCTCTGTTACGTCTTCGATTCGTTCATCATGCGTCAGCTCCTGCGCCAGTATTCCGATCAGCGCGAAGCCCTCGTCGAGCTCCAGTCCCGCAGCCACAGTCATCAACGCATGCTCGCCGACGTCAGGAAGAAGCTGGGGCGGGGCGGGGTTCGTCAAGTCGCCGAGAAGTGCAATGCGGAGCGTCCTGAGTCCGTAGACTACAGCTTGAACACCCAAAGTCTTTTGGTCCAGGGTATCATGTACTCCGCCAGAGCGCTTGGGCATGTACTCAGCTCCCTTCTTTTTTGGGTCTGTGTCGTGATCTGGCTGGGCTTCGGCCCGCATTGCAACTGGTCCGACCGGTGGCAGCTCTACATCAACGACGCGACATCCGCGCTGATGATTCTGGTGTTTGCGTTTCTCGCTTGCCTTCGAGAACGCTACGCAGATTCAAACAACGCCTCTCTTGACACCATCTTCCGACTCGACTCGACCCTTGAGATGAAGCTTCGCTGCTTGACCAAGGATGATCTACCGAACCCTATGGTAGTTGACCCACTACCTAAAGAGAACATCCTGCAGGTGGTGATCTTCTACTACGCGGACATCGTTGGAACCCTGGTGGGCCTCATGCTCCTCGTGCTGGTGATCATCGTCTGGGCTGCGGTCGGCCCCGTCCTCCACTATGACAGTAGCTGGTGGCTCCTGATCGGAACGTACGCCGGACTGGTGGGTCTATTTGACAGCTTTGTTCTTCGCAATGTTCAAAGCAAGGTGCATCAGTACATCAAAGGCCAGATGACGATGGTTTTACATGCAGATGCGGCGCTGCTCACGGAACTCTCTCTCGCTACCGATGACACCGCAGGTAGCAACGCTCAGCGTCCTTCTCTAAGCCAGACAGTCTCCCGCTGGATGGATGCGGTTACCTCTCATACTCTCATGGTTATGGCAGGCTTTCTCCTCACCATCGGTTGTGTGGTCGCCTCCAGCGCTATGAAGTGGAGTCTCACCGGACAGTTGATCTCCAACGTACCGCCCAGCATCATCGAGACGTTCTTCATGTTAATCCTGATTAATGGTCAGAATGACGCCGAGGCCAGCGCCCAGATGGACTTGGACGACCTGTACCGCTACCGCCAGTGGCTGCTGTCCTTCACGCGGCATGCCAAGGAGCTCTTGGAGGTACACGGGCTGTCTGCTACTGCTGAGATGCCTGCGCCGTGACAAGACACGTACCATCCGCGACCGCAGGGAAATTGACGTTGGCATCCAACATACAGAATGAGCGTTGTTGGTGTTTATAATCTGAATTCGTTAAATCATTTCTGTCATGTTCCGTGCTTTATGTGTTGTGAAATCTTTCCAGCTGTTGCCCGTCTCATATTATGATGTCCTATACCATGAGTTCCACTACCAGACAAGTCAATCAGGCCTTCTTTCTGCTACTGAGCACCTGTGGCTGCGTCCTCTGCAAGATGAAAGGGGTACCGCGATTCATTCAACCCGCGCCCTGTACTTTTACTTCCTCTTGACCGTTGCGTTGATTTACGTTCTGTTTCGCGTCACACAAAGCCTTGCATATGCTCTATCTTCATTTCCTACTATACTAGGGCCTGCACAGTAAGCTACCTAGGGAAAAACAAGAGGATCCAAGCCCCGCATCTCCTTGGCTCTGATCAGATACCTGGTGACAGCGCTTCAGTCTGCCTAAATCCATTGGAGCCGCTCCTTATCACAGTAGCCGGCCAGGTGATAACAGGGAGCCCTGCGCCAGAACTTCTTGGCCGTGGCCATAGATGTGCCGTCGATCTGGCGGAGGGTCATTGTGTCCTTCTTCTTGTCCGACTTCTTGACGACGAGCTACTGGCAGGGCAAGCCGGAAGCCCACCGGTAAGCCGGCAGGTGGCGGAAGCGCGCGTAGTAGGCGTCGGCCTCGCGATCGGGCCAGTCGACCATCGCGACCTGGTCACCGCACTGAAGCGCACCCGGATATGGCCCGGCTCCAGCGCGGGCATCCCCTGATAGTCGTCCCGGATCTTGTGGTAGAGATCGTGCGCCCGCTCCGAGAGGCGCGCCTTCCAGTCCTCCTCATGCCGGATGAACTGGAATGAATGCTTTCCGTCCCAGCCGATCAAGAGCTCCTCGTGGCCGTGGCCGAATTTGTCCAGGAGTTCTTTCGGGGCCTCCTTCTGGAATGGGTGGTCGTGGCCGTGCGAGCCTAGCCCGTAGAGTAGGGGGTCCTCACACTTCTTTCCGCAAACTTCGGAAGACATTTTGTCGCGCGTTGTTTGGAATAAGATGGTAAGGATGAAATAAGGCCTGTCTTGTGAATGAGCTTGCGTGCTGGAAGATGAACTCTGCATTTCCTTGGTCTTGTGCACCTGTGATGGAGCTGATGGATACTTCGATTCTTGAGGTTAGATGGTGCTATGTATACCCTCGACATTCTCGCCTGTTCAACGTGTAGGAAATGCATAAAGCACAGAGCCATCAAAGAAAGTCTGGTCGATTCTTGGTGTTGATGCAGTGTAACTATCTCGACAAACCAAGCAAGGACAAACAAGCCAAGCTCGTATACCTCGTATCCCTTTGGCCGTATACCAAGGATCAAAAGAGCATGCGAGATTTACAAACAAAATCAAGCTCGAATCATACAGCCCATTCCTTCTAGCTCTTGCACAACCATTGAGAAATAAACCAACAAAGCCCCATTTAAAGGAGATGCGATATGGAATTTACTTCATACTTTCAAGTTTCGCTTGGAGTTTATTGTTTCTTTATGTCTGAAGGTCACCTGCTCTGCTTTGTCCTAACAATCAGATTGTCCTGATCTTTCCTCGAAGTCAGTGGACGCTTAACACTATCTCATACCAGGAGAGATGAAATAGACAAAACAACAAAGATTGATCTCTTGTCCCAAGTATCTAGGTTTATCTGATATTTGCGATACCCACAACCAAGCCACTTTCAATGTGTTCCCCGCTGCCGTCAAAGCAAAGCTCCTCTGACATCGGTTCTTCGCCTGACTTTTTGACGTGTATTAGTCATTTGATATTATCCTTAGTCCTCCTCAGGAAGGAGTTTATGAACGGCTCGAATTTCGACCTCCGTATGATTTATCTGACAATCCTTCCAGGACTATCTTGTGGCCCGCTGCGGAATCAGATCTTCTAGGGTTCGATGTAAATGTTGTGGGCTACTAGAGACAAATACATTCAATTGAACATGTTCGAATTATGGGTACGTCATGACTACCGAACTGGTATTTTTTAAATCGTCAATGCACCAGCTTTTCTTCCCTTTACAACCCTTTATCGCAATAGTTCTCCTCCACCCCAAAACACCAGTTCCAGTTAGTCTCCCAGTTCGATCCGAACTCAGCGGTCTCCGCCTCCATGGCCCACTGCCCACTGAGGTCCGAATCCACCCATTCATTGAAGGAAAACCCGGTGAATGTGGCATAGTTGACGACGCTGAGGAAGACACTCAATGCAGCCGAGCTGCTGGTGGTCCCCATGGGCTCGTCCATGAAGAGCTGGACCTGCTGCTCGGTCATCACCGGACCCTTCGAGTTGCACTGGACTTTGACCCCGCCGGCTCCGACATGCGTGACGCCCGGGGCGATGTCGGTGCGGCGGCGCAGCGAGGCGCTCTCCTCGCCTGCAGTAGTGCCACCAACGGGGGCCAGATGACCGATGTGATAGTGCGTGCCATTGGTGGCCACCAGGAGGGGGACGTAATCCTTGCGAGTGCTCTCGTAGATAAAGCTCAATGGCATACTGGAATTGTGCAGGGCGCGGACTCCAGCGGGCGTGTCGTCACCACTGCCTCGCTTCTGCAGAGTTTGCGGCAGGTGGGTGGCATTGAGCGGGATGCCCTCGTAGTGGATGTCCCAGACCGAGGCCCCGTCGCCCAGCTGGCTGAAGCAGCGGTCGAGGTGGGAGAAGTCTCCCTCCAGTTCGCGCTTGTTGGTGAACGCGCCCGTCAGCCGATAATTCTCGACAGCGAGGCCGAACACGGCCGCCCCGGTGAGGAGGGATACAGCACAGGTCAGAGCATCCTTCCTGGTGCCACTTTCTGCAGCATCCATACAGTCATCAATGGTATCGATGATGTGAATAGCCCCGTGCAGGCCGGCGACAATCACGCCTGTGTTACCACGGCCATACATATTCGCCAATACAACATTGGGTATTGCAGAGGCCACGGTCCAGGATATGGGAATGGCGGCAGGTGCCTCGGTCGACAGGACCGACAGACCTAGCATGCTATACTGTACACATTCCATGTTGGAGAGAAGGGGGCCTTGCTCGGAACGAAATCAAAGAAGTGAGAATGCACGGAAAAGATTCAGACGACGCGCCAGTTGAGAGAGATAACAAGAACCCTGAAAGAATGAAGGGGAGGCTTCCCTTTACAGGCTTTTCCTGCAGACGAAAATTCTAATAATTTCTTTGGAAAAAAACCCCATCCTCTAGACCGCATAGACAACAATCACCAGACCATCTTATAGCCGAGTCTAGGCAATAGTAGGAGCCGATAGGGCAAAAATACAAACCTATCAACAGATCTTATAGGGCATGTTTCCGTGCTCATAAAACACATGATTCTGAAGCAAGTTTGACAGTAGACGTTGCACAAGGACCCTCTTGGTATCTATGTCCGACTAATTCTACCCAGTAGTCATAAGCGACTCCCCTTCACCACGGCAAATGCCAAGAACTCGGTGGATCAGTCTGTACTAAGAAACCTTACCTCCTTGATATTGAATTGGATATCAATGATGGGTATGTGCATTCTTGCGCTACAGATGTGCATTTCCTAGATCTCTTGACACAATAGTGTTCTATCATGGTGTAAAACCTTCTTATGTTGATCATTGATTAGCCACCATCACACCCACAGTAATCTTACCATCTCCTAGGTTCAAGTGTATGGTACCGGATATCGGTATATTACCTTCAAACTTAGCAACACAAACTACCTGGATCAGGATTAATACATCGAAGCTAGAGATCTCCCTACTAGGTAAAAGCTCAGGTAGATCCCAAATCTAAGGGTCCAATGACTAAGTTGAATCATCTTAGCAATAGTTCCTGTGTTTATAAATTACTGCAACCATTCACCGGTATCTGTATGTAACAACAACACTCGGCTGCCCGGTTCCAACATCAAGCTCAGTAAGTGATAATCATCCTTTTTCGCCACCATTATTGTTCTACAGCTCTTACCTCTATCCGGGAATAATCCAACGCTCGGTGGCGAATGATACTTATAGATTCAGATAAGGCCAGTGGATCCAAAATTGTTGAATGAATAAGACTCTATCAACAGTTGTGAGTGACCATACTCAGTATAACAGGGGGTTACTCCATGTAATACACCTTAACCACAACTGGACCGACCCGAGCAAGTTTCTTCGGATATTCGGCTATAGCCAGATAGCTGCCTATTTGCAGGATTTCTCCCTGGTGGATCTTGAATCCCCACAATCCCACACTTGACCCAGCCCTGCGCGCGCTAAGCCTTCAGGGATAAACCGAACCCTTCCCGTCCATCCTGTTCAGGGCCCTGTTCGGATTGATTAAATTCTGTGCCTTACCATTAGCCCTCGCAGGGAGCAATTCTTTGTGCGAACCTGAAGCTCACTCCGTTTCTTCCCAACTATCTCCAGACCAATTCTGCTATTCATAACCACTACTATACTACCAATGACTTCTCTCATCAAGCCATAATTTCTTTCGCTGTCCCCATCCCCAACCTTCGACCCCTTCCTGAAAGGAGTCTATCACGGAGTCAGAGCCTCTTCAGTTATATGGAGCCAAGTCTATTTCTACGGTGTCCGCACTCTTGTTTGGATTGAACTGGGTGTTATCATCGCTTTGCATCTCGCCGTGTCATTGATCCCCGATTATCTTGACCACTATCGGCATGGGTGGTCCGAATCAGAGACCATGGAATTTCTAGGGGAGGTCTTCGGTCTGGGAATTGAGATGGTCACTGCTTTTCTGCTCTACAAGCGACCGCACCCAAGGAGATCTGGTAAAGTTTGCCACGACGTCGTGGAGAGGTTTCATTGCGGATTGCTCTCCCTTGTTTCTCTGAATACCTCTTGACTGACCTTCGAACTAGGAAATCGGTGATGGTCTAAGATATGTGGAACTGTTGAAAGTGACCCACCATTTCATGTTTTCAACCAACCCAGGAAAGTATGCGCAAAGTGTAATAGTTCCAGTACGGCTATCTGTAACTCTAGGACAATAACAGCTCGTCATCATGTATAGTAGCTATTCATATCCATTAGGTCCTTGTATATCTGTTTCTTCTAAGCCATATGATTGCTCTAATGCTTACTAAGGGGCTATTGTTATCGAGGTCTCCTCTGTACTGTACTATACTGTACTGTACTATACTGTACTGTACTATGTAACTTATCCAATCCATAGGGCTGTTGATTAAACCTTATCTCATCTCTGCTATCGATACAGTGGGAGGAAATGAGTTTGCACCTCCCCCCGTTTGGTCAGGTGTCGCGCTAACTAATCACCGCCTTCCTACTCTGAATACCGCACAGATAATGAAGGAAAGAATTGGCTGATGTGGGGATTCTGCCAGCGGAATTCCGGCTACACTATTCCTAAATAGGCTAGCAAACGAGCCATTGCAGGGGGGGGTGCAAACTCATTGCCAGGGACTGTATCGCCAGGGACGCCATCGAGCCCCACTCTTGCGACCAACTCCGGCCCAATCAAGGGAAGATATGGGTGATCGCCTAGGCTTGGCAGTCGGTGACTTGTCCACCAGGCTGAAATATCAGCCGATGTTCTTGGCAAGTCGAAAACTCCTTACTCTGGCAGCCTAGCAGCGTGCAGTCGCTTCTTCCCTGATCTGAAGTCACGATAATGTGGCACTCCCTTGTCGATCGATTTGCGTCGCACTTGCACTTACGGCAATGGAGGATGAAATCACACCTGCGCCGGACAATCCTGCCATCCACCGTGTCGCACCATCACCACTACCACCAGTCAACCCCAATATTATGGAGGATCTAAGGGCAGGCAGAATCATCGTCACACCAGGGCAGCTCAGCACCCTCACCTCGACCAAGGACCTTGCGATCTTCCATTCCCTCGGTGGCCTCGACGGACTCGCAGTCGCTCTGCAAACCGATCTCGAGCATGGACTTGACGACAGTGACTCTGCGACGAACAATGGAACAACAACCGCGCTGGACCACCGCCGCGCGACCTACGGAACGAACCGCCTTCCCGCACCACCGCGCCCTTCCTCCCTCCACTTCGCGTGGATGGCCTTCAACGACAAACTCATGCTCCTGCTGACTGCGTCGGCGACCGTCAACCTGGCGCTGGGGATCTACCAGGCCGTGACCGCGGCCGCCGGGGAGCCCAGCGTGGAATGGGTGGAAGGGGTCTCGATCCTGGTGGCGGTGATCGTGATCGTGCTGGCGACGGCGCTGAACGACTACCAGAAGGGCCGGAAGTTCCAGTTGTGTGAACCGGAAGAAGGAAGAACGGGAGGTCACTGTCTTCCGTGGCGCGGGTCTGGCCCGGCAGATCTCCATCTACGAGATTCTGGTCGGGGATCTGGTCCACGTGGAGACGGGGGATGTTTTGCCGGCTGATGGGATCCTGGTGCAGGGGTTCGGCGTGCAATGCGATGAGTCCTCGGCCACCGGAGAGTCTGAGTTGATTGATAAGACGACGGGATGGCCGAATCTGCACGCACCGCCGGCCCCCGGGTCGGCAGCCTGGTATGACCCGTTCATGCTCAGTGGCAGCAAAGTCACCAATGGCGTGGGCAGGTTCCTGGTCACCGCGGTCGGCGAACATTCCAGCCACGGGAGGATCATGTTGTCTCTTCGGGACGAGGTGGAGGAAACGCCCCTGCAGCAGAAGCTGGAGGTGCTGGCGAGACACATTGTCACCATTGGGCTGACGGTGGGAGGGGTCTTCTTTGTCGTCATCTTTGTTCGGTTCCTCTGCCAGCTGGGACAGATCGAGGGCGGGGCCAGAGGCAAAGGCGAGGAATTCCTCAACGTCCTGATCCTGGCTATCACGGTGGTGGTGATCGCCGTGCCGGAGGGCCTCCCCCTTGCGGTCACCATGGCGCTGGCCTTCGCCACCACGAGAATGCTGAAGGACAAGAATCTGGTGCGGCGGTTGCGGTCCTGCGAGATCATGGGCAACGCCACCACCATCTGCTCCGATAAGACGGGCACGCTGACCCAGAATAAGATGCTGGTGGTGGGCGGCCGCGTCGGGATATCGGGCCCGTTTGGCGATGTGCCCCCTGCACCTGGGGCCTGCAATCACCACGTCGTCTCCTTACCCAGCGCGGTGGGCATGTTACCAGATCTAGTGAAAGATCTGGTCAAAGACTCAATCGTGCTCAACTCTACGGCCTTGGAGAAAGGCACCCAAGGCGATGGGATGCAGCTGGCTGGGACAAGCACCGAGGTTGCGCTTATCGAGTTCGTGCGCGACCATCTCGACCTTGTTGATGGCGAGGGCTGCTTGTGGCTGCTGCTGTTGTTGCTGCTGCGCCAACGCGGCCTGCTCCACTGTCGAGTATCCGTCCGCCAGCGCGCGCGTCATCTTCCGAAGCACGAGCTGTTTGTAGAAGAGGTGGTAGGCGTATCCGCTCAAGCCGATGACGAGCACTGTCCCCAGCGCGGTGGCGCATGCGCCTCCGAATTTGCGGGCGATGCTTTCGCCTTCGTCTTCTTCTGGTAAGAACCTCCTCCGCTGGGACCTCGGCGCAGTCATTCGGGCGCTGGCGGGAGGGAGTCGGCGACGATGACGACTTAGATCATGAGCTCTTGCAATCTGCCGTGACGCAACCTTTTTATCCAGGAACCGGAACAACGCTGCATTGATCAGTGAGTGAACTATCCTGCGGCAGATCAGTGTCGAAGAATACGCGGGGCAGTAGCCTACCGGTTCCCAGCGAATGTCCCCTTCGCGACATTGGCATAAATTGCTATAGCTGGACGGGCGCAAATACGGGGTCTAGATACTGGTTTCTCCTGTTGTTTTGTCCCGGACTCTGAAGTGGTATAACATAAAAGAGAGTGTCCAGGCTGTAGCGGTTCGGTCAGTCTCTTGAATGCTGGGACTTCTGGCCACCTTTTCTGCGATGGGTCCATGCGCGCGCCGCGTGGGTTGGCCATTAGCCAAGCCTGACTATCATTTGTCGGGCATCCAATGCGCTGGGGATTAGGAGCAAGGAGATAGCAGAAAATGATGACAATTTGGAAGCACGGTGTTGGAGTCTGTCATTTATCGCTCATAGAATAGCAGACAACATTTGTGGCTAGCACATGACCTGGTATTGAGAGATATGTAGTAGTGAATTAGGGCACAGTCGAGAAGGGTGGCAAGTAGCACCGACAGGCATCTCACCTTTGACCTCCATAGCCCTTCCTTGCGTATCTGCTGTTCTAACACAGTATTCATGATTATAGTGTAACCAGACAGGATACAACACGAATGTAGACTCATAACCTTTGTCCTAGCCGTCAATCTCACGAACCCCAGCAATGGCATTCTTCCGCTTATTCGCCTCCGCGGTGCCTTTTGCCTGGCTCAGTGCAACAAGCTGGCCCTTCAAACCCTCCATACCTTTGACAGGTATCCCATCCTCCTGGATAAAGACAACATCAAATGATATTACTTCACTCTTCGCCCGCATCACTGTAGTTAAAGAGATCGACCTAACCAGTGTCGTAATGTCCCTTGTTTCCACAACACAACAGACCTTCTCTGGTATATTATGGGCTCCGTATATTTCTGGCGACTGGCTGGTGTCCCGTGGAGGCAATGTCAGATCAAATACCAGCCGCGCGAAAGGGGGGAGCTTCATCATTTGCTGTCTCCATGCTTTGCTAAGGGGATCGAGGTTGAGATACTCGTGTCTGGCGTTGCGGCACCCGGTGTATGGGGTTGCACGGGGTTGGCGACATGATTCGAGGATGTCGGTGTTCCGTAGAGGCTGCAGCAGGGCGATCGTGGCTTGAAGTTGACGGGGGATGGGGGTCAATTCGGAGCTTAGATGAGGTAACTCTTCTACACGGTAGAACTCGTGAAGAACACTTGGATCGAAGGTATAGTCGGCGAGAGACATTTTCAGCATGCTGGGAGAAAGAGAAACAGAATCTGGTGGCAGGCAGCCTTGAAAGGAGGGGCAAGGGACTATTTCAACTAGGGCTGACATCACATGCCCAGGCTAACCCTTTTGAACCGCATTGATTGACTCATTGAAATGAGTCGAGCCTGATTGCTCCCCGGACATAGTTCTGCTGCGAGGCTTTTCCAAAGTGGCGAATATCAGCCAGGTGACTGCAGTGGTCCAGCTAAGAAGCGTGAACTCAGTGTCTCGATCTTCTCTCTGTCACATGCTCCTGTGATCCGCATAACACGGTGCTCATATTATCTCTTTGTCGAGCGTGGATAAACATTATTAAGATACTCTATCATCAACTTAATCTATTCCAGGGGGCAACCTTCAGCCCGTATATCTACCACGGCCAGTATTGGATATATGAACACTACATATTTGACGCACCGAGAGAGCTTTCCCGCCCCCGATGCAGATCCCGCCCCACATTCCTTCCTTTACCCCAGCAGTATCTGTCCCACGCAAAGAACCACAGCTATTTAGAAGTTTGACGTTCCACCCGATGCACCCAGGACCAAATTGTTTTTCTCCACCACCCGTCTTCTCCCATGCTGTGGAAGTTGTTCAGAACCCCGGTTTTTACAGGGAAGAGCCAATTCACCCGTACCTATACGACACCACCACTATGGAGAGCACTCGAGCACGGCGAAGGTATCCTCTGCCATCACCATCCGCATACCTTGTAGCATTAATTTAAAATTTTATGAGCAGAGGTCCCCATCGAAGAAGCCGAGCTGTACCAATACCAACGCTATCGCTGGCTGTCCGTTCTTTTCTCTCTCCTATAAACCCAATTGCTTATTGACATCTCCACAGCACCAAAGACGCCGAGCAACTGGCTGCGCGGTACCGCAAATTCCGGCTCCCAGCACTGGTCGATGCCGCCATCGAAGCTGCTGGTCATGATGCTTCGAATTGTGAGACTCTCTCTTACACTAAGCATACAGTATAGTTAATCGATTATCACAGGTACCAAGGTCCTCAAATGTATCGAAGGGCAATACAACAAGTCGTTGATCCTGTCGATGGACAATGGCCAGGAGGTGGTAGCTCGGCTGCCCAATCCTAATGCAGGGCCGAAATTCTACACCACCGCATCGGAGGTGGCGACGCGACAGTTTGTGGGTGTTCAACTCCTGAAAGTGCATTGTTTCAAACTACTTATTGATGGATTCGACAGCTCCGAGACCGTCTCGCTATCCCCGTCCCTCGAATTTACGCCTGGTCTGCAGATGAAGCCAATGCAGTCGGAGCCGAGTATATTCTGGAGGAGAAAGCGAGCGGGCAGCCGTTAGGGCTCCTGTGGAGTGACCTACCCTTTTCGGCTCGGTCGCACATCGTCGACCAAGTCGTCGACATCGAGCAGAGGCTTACGTCTGTCACTTTCCCGAGGCATGGATGCATATACTTCCAGTCAGACCTGGGATCAAGACCAGAACATCCTAGTCTCCATCCAATACAGAGTCCAGACGGTGACAGTCAGTCTGCTTTTGTTCTTGGTCTGTTGACCCATCCACGATACTGGCACCGCCCAACAGGAGAGGCAAGATTGAACCTCCAGAGGGGGCCATGTAAGCTACACTTCCATGTAAATGCATAACGTAAGCTCTCTAACACGCACATATACAGTCAAGAACATGACGGAGTATGCGAGAGCCATTGCGAAAAACGAGATTCAATGGACGCAGACGCACGCACAACCAAGAATGAACGACCAGCGATCAGAGGAGCAGCCAGAGACTGCAGATGAGTACATCGCGCTGCTGAAGCGGTACATCGAGCTTGTGCCCTACCTGGTCCGAGAGCCCGAGGATCGTGAATTCCCAAGTCAGCTGCTCCACCCTGATCTACACTTGGACAACATCTTCGTCGACCCAGCAACCAACGATATCACGGCCGTCATCGACTGGCAGCATGCGGCCGCTTCGCCAGTTGATCTACAGCCGCTGTTTGCCCAGATGCTGGAACCAACGACAGCGGGGACCGGAGAAGGCGACGACCCACTCCGCCAGATTTATCTCACCAAGCTCAAGGGTCTGAATCTCAGGCGATGGGAGGCGCTCACTGAGCCGTATCATAAACTCAGAACGGACCCTACCCGGCTGGTACCAGGTTGCGGGGAGCGAAATGACCTATTCTCTCTCCGCCATGCAATGATCGCAGTGGTCGCCCAGTGGGACGATGTATGCACGAGTGGGATCAAATGCCCGATCAATTTCTCTCAACGTGAGCTCGAAGAGCATGAGGAAGAGATGGAGCTTATCGAGGGTGTTTCATTGGTCTTACGCCAGCTTCAAGAGCAAGGACTTCTCCCTCTGAGCGGCATGGTTCTGCGCGAGCAGTATGATGATGCTCAGAGATTGAACCAGCATTTCAGGAATGAGTTCATCGCGTTGGGGGAGGATGCGAAACAGAGGGCGATGCTTGCTAGGCTTTGGCCGTATTCATGAATGGGCTTCCCTAGGTTAAGGGATGACAGGACTCTTCAAACTTCAATTGAAAAAAAGCAAAAAAGGAAAAGGGACGAAAAGAAAAAAAAAAAAAAAAACAATCTCCAATTATTTCGGACGTAGACAGAATAGATCCCTACACATTAACCCATCATTACAGTGATTATAGTTGTGCAAGCCCACAAACTGCTTCACTCAACAATTCGACTACCACATCCTCTCCCGTGCAATATCAAAAGAACTAAAACGGCCACACCGCCCCCATCTCCTCCCCCTCCACCACCACCGGCCGCGCCTGCACCATCACTGAAGTCAATCTAGCCCATTCATCCGACGGATTCCCCCACTTGTGCATGGTACCTCTCTGCACGACCGTGTCGCCCGCCTGCAGCGTCACCGTGGACCCATCATCCGTGCTCAGCATGACGACGCCACGGGTGACGGTGACATAATCGAGGGTGATGGAGCGATGCATCGGGCCCTCGTATCGCGGGGGCAAATCGTAGGTGCAGAAGACGGAGCCGCCGGTTGTTGCGGCGGTCGAGTCGGGTTCGATCTTGGTTGAGTCCTGGTCGATCGTGGCGGGGATCTCGGCGGACGACCAGAGGGGGTTGAGGTATGTGCCGTCTGCGAGGGCGGTGGGCTCTTTCGGGGCGTTGATGGCGATGGTGGCGGTGCGGGAGGCGTTGTGGGTTGTGATGATGCGGCGGGTGTTGGGTGATGGTAGTGGAGGAGGAGGAGGTTGAGGTGAGGACATTTTGCCGAGTTTGATAGGGGTTGATTTGGGGATGTTGGTGGTGGTGGCAAAGACTTCTTCTATTTCATTGGCGGGGGTGAGGTCGGAGGATCTGTGAATAGTTAATTGGCCTATGCCTGGACTATATAGGAGTTGTAGCATACAAACTGCCTAGCCTAACTTTGTAGTCTTCATCAACCGATACAAGCGAGATTTAGCCGAAGGCACAGTGGGCCATCGATGATGACAGCTTAACGCCGACTGATGAGGACCCTGTTGCTAAGTCCATGGATATCTCCGTCTTGGCCCAGTGAAATAGTGGGGCACGCACCACTCAGGGTTTCTGAGATGGTTCCGGCTTGCCGAGTGTGGGGCTTCGGTTTCATTTCCCGGGCGCATGAGATCATGAGTTGATCCCATACAACCGAGAGTGTACTTAAAGCCTGCCATCTGCTGCTAGGAAAATCTCAAGTCTTCTTTGAAATTTCAGGATCGTGCAACTTGGTAAGCACCACCATGAGCAAAACCTGGCTAATCACCGGCGCATCGTCCGGTCTCGGCGCCGCGCTCGCTCATCATGTTCTCCGCGCAGGCCACAAGGTCGTCGGTGCGGTGCGGAATATAACCAAGGCGCAGCAGAGCTACCCTCATTTCGAGGAGCTGGGAGGCATGTGGGTACAACTTGACGTGACGGATCCCAAAACGAAGGAGCATGTCGCGCGCCTCTCCCGCGAGCATGAGGGATTTGACGTGGTGGTGAACAACGCGGGGTACTCCATCTTGGGTAGTCTTGAAAATATGAGGTAAGTTGTCAACAAGCCAAACCTGCCTATATGTCTTCCTATCCTGGATGAGGCATGCTGATTTTTGACTTTGCCTGCAGTGAGACCGAGATCCACCAGCAAATCGACACAAACCTCTACGGTCCGATCCGCGTCATCCAGGGCTGTCTTCCCTTCATGCGCGAGAAGAAGGCCGGATGCGTCGTCAACATCTCCAGTGTCGCAGGGCTGATCGGGCGTCCCGCCACTGCGCTATACTCTGCCAGCAAGTTCGGTCTCGAAGGTTAGTCATAACCCCGAGGAATCGTTCAGCGCCACTGACATATTTCCCCAAAGGTTTATCCGAGAGTTTGGCAGCTGAGCTGGCTGAATTTGGTATTCGGGTGCTAGTCGTCCAGCCCGGCGGCTTCCGGACCGGGTTTCTCTCCGCCTACGTTAAACCGGCGACGGGATTGAACCCTGCGTATGAGGGCACGGCGCTGGGTCAAGCGATGCAGCGCTACGACACGGTCGACGGGACCCAGCGGGGCGATCCGGAGAAGGCGGCGGCGCGGATCTTTGACGCTGTCGAGCAGCAGGGTCTCTGCGCGGAATCGGCGTCATATCTTCGGATGCCGCTGGGGTCGGATTGTTATGCGGTGTTGCGGGCCAAGGTTAATGGGCTGAAGGAGAATATGGATAATATGGAGGTGATCGCGCATAGTACGGATTATCCCCAGTAGGAAGGTTGGGGTCGCGTTTCCGATGTAGAGCTAAAGAAAAGTAGCATGTGACAGTTTATCTATCGAGATCAGTTGATGTACTCTGTTGGAAAGGACTACAGCCTAGTTGTGCTAAGGTTCTCAATCTTTCATCTTTTGTATATAGATTAAAATTCTGATATGGGCAGTATAATAGGATTACAGAATTTACATTACATAGACACCCCCCACTGAGATCCACATTCGGAGTTAAGGTAAGCATGCTGCCAGTTCTGACCTCCCACCGTCATACTTCAACTCCCCCATCACCCACCCTCCTTGAATAATGGTCTTTCACATATATATACCATAAAACCAGTCAGTATCGCCTCTACCCGAGCGTCATCCATTTCCTCAGAAACCATATTTTCGCCAGCATGACCTCCCACCGGAATAAAGTCTACGCCATCACCGGCGCCGCCTCCGGCATAGGCCACGCCATCGCAATTCACCTCGCCCAGCTCGGCGCGCGCCTCGCAGTCACTGATCTCTCCCAATTGGGTCTCGACGCCCTCACCACTGAACTGGAGCCTATAATCGGCAAGACGAACATCTTGGCCCGCCGCGCCGACATCTGCGACCGGTCCGCCGTTGAGTCGTGGCTCGCCGCCACCGGCACCCACTTCGGCCGCCTGGACGGCGCAATCAACACCGCGGGCGCGCACCCGCGGGAGTCCGGCCAGCAACCCATCTGGAACGTGACGGACGAGGACTGGGAGTTCGCCCAGCGGGTCAACGTGCAGGGCACGCTGAACCTCGTCCGCGCGGCGCTGAGGCACATGGTGGACGCGGTTGGTCGGCAGGAGATTTCCACGGGGTCGGTCATCGTCTTTGGCAGTAATTCGTCGGTCACGGGGGCACCGAATCTGTCGGCGTATACTACGAGCAAGCATGCGGTGCTGGGGATCATGCGTTCGGCGGCGATGGATGCGGCGCCATATGGGATTCGGGTTAATGCGGTTTGTCCGTGAGTTTCTCCCTTGGTTGATATGGTTTTATTCTTACTATCCGTCCCTTGCTTCTTCTTCTTCTTTTTCTTCTTCCGTTCTTTCTTTCCTCTTTTTCTTTATTTATTCACTTATTTGTTTCTTACTTTCTCCCTTTCATACCCATGAAGCCGGAGTAGTGAGACTAGATCACTGACGATGCGGGTAGGGGTCCGATTGATACACCTATGTTGCGGAATGCGGTCTCGGAGAGTCTGATGAAGACCCTGGTAAACTCCATTCCCATGAAGAAGGTGGGATCGACGAAGGAGGTGGTCGGACTGGTGACCTATCTGCTGGATCAAAGCTCTGGGTTCACCACGGGCAGCGTGCACATGGTTGATGGGGGAATGACGGCGGCATAATGACTATATCAGAATTCCTACAATATGGACCAAACAGGCCTGGAAAACGGATCTGCAACCATGTCTCTAAAGCTTTATGGTGGTAGACATGACTAGGAAAAACGGTGACTGTGTTTGTTTGGTTGTTGTTTGAGGTGATGGATGAATGATACTTTGATGAGTATCCCGGCCATGAGTGGTAAATGGTGGCTATCTTGGAAGAAAGGCGGCAAAGTCCACATCAACAATAGGAGAGCACATGGTCCTGTACCGTGGAGATCAAGTGAAGGAAACACTCCCACGCCGTTTGCTGGAACTCTTTTATCAATCAAGCGGAAGGCTGCTTTAATCGGGAGTCTGTTAGGTAGCTAGACAACTTGAACTAAATAAAATATCTGATACTCTGAGACCGAGTAGGGTCTGTGCCACCATACATTAACCAAATACATGGCTTGAAGCATTTTTCCGGGATGTCCAGCTGGAGTGCAAGGATTTTTAAACCTCCCAAACCTTAGATTCTGACTAATTGGTTCTTCATTGTCCGCAGTGCATGCTTTTGTTGGAACTGACTCCTGTGACTACTGGCTCCTACTGTGTGTTCTCATATAGGCTCTGCCCTTCAATAATTGGTTTACCATGTTGCTAAAAACGTACAAAGACATTCCTTTCAACATCTAGCACCGTTGTGAACGAATTGACAGTAAAGGTCTTATAACACCATGCAAGAGATTAACATTACAGTGTTGATTTCCGATCTGGTATGTGGTAGACCTAAGGTATATATACCACCCAACTGTTCGCAGTCTTCCTCTTCAAAACTCAACCTCAAAAGTCTCTTGACTTTACACCAACTGAAGAATCTCCTACCTACACGACTACATTCACACCACCCGAACCATACGAACAACTACCACGATGAAAATCTCCTATCCAGCCCTGGGCGCCCTTGCTCTTGCAGCCGGCTATGCCTCCGCAACACCCGCGGGCTACGGGGTCTGCCAGACCGGGTGTGCTACTGTGGTGATGGCTTGCTACTCTGCGGCAGGCTTCACATGGGGTGCTGCTCTTGGAGCCACGATCCCAGCTTCAATCCTGGCCTGCAACAGCGCCTTCGGAACCTGTCAGTCCGCCTGTGCGGCCGTTCTCTTGATCCCATTCCCTTGAGATCTGAAGCTTGAACACCTTCTGGTCAGCCTGCCGTGTCTCTGGGTAATTTCGATCTGCCATAGTGGGGAATACACATGTGGTCTCTAACCGTTGGCCTTGAGTAGGATCAGCCAAGCCCGCCCATCGTCATCCAGAAAGAAAAACGGCTTTCCATGTCGGAGCGAAGGGGATGCTCCAAGCACACTTGGGCGGAAGCTAGGCGGCAAGGATTTGAGAGGGGTGATTGTATGCCACTTGTCAGTGATGAATTTCAGTCCACTAGTTACCTTGTGCAAGTCGTCCTAGACAGTCCTAGACAGTAGCATTAGTCATTTCGAAGAATCGTTTGGAATTAAAAATCTTACTGGTTGATGACAGGGCCTAAAAACTCCCTCGTACTCTGCATTGGGCAAATGGGTGCAGGTACAAGCACAGACAGTTGATTGGCTGGCGTGTTTGGCGTATCCGGCGTGTTTGGCGTCTCTGGCGTCTTTGAGCTTGGCATCTCAATCCCACTCACTTATCTTCACAATGCTCAAAGGGAATTGTCAACAGTATATAAGATCTGTAATCTCCTCTATAGAATTACATCTTCGTGAATATCATAGATATCAGCCACGTTGTATCACTTTTCATAGTCCAATATGGCTACCAATCCTACCTTCAAACAGTGCTATCTTCCCGAGAAGAAGGGCTTCGATAGTCTCGTGGTTCGCGAAGTGCCCAAGGCCTCCCCAAAGTTCGGCCAGATTCTTGTCCGCATCAAAGCCGTGTCACTGAACTGGCGCGACGCAATCATAGCCAAAGGCACCTATCCCTTCCCCGGACCCGATGCTCTTGTGCCTGGAAGCGATGGTGCAGGTGGGAATACATTTTCTCTCTCTCTCTCTCTATTTTGTACAGTACAGCCCTAACGCTCCGCGAAACAGGCATCATCGAGGAGATCGGTGAAGGCGTCACTGAATGGAAAGTGGGCGACCGCGTCCTAGCCAACTTCACGCAGGACCACCTCGCCGGCCGACTGACCAAGGCAAGCCTCCTCTCGCAGCTCGGGGGTGAGATCCAAGGCCTGCTCGGCGAGTACTTCATCTTCCCTGCGCTAGGGATGGTCCGGATCCCGGACTACCTGAGCTTCGAGGAGGCGTCGTGCCTGCCCTGCGCCGCGCTCACGGCGTGGAACGCGCTGTACGGGCTAGTGCCCCTACGCGCGGGGCAGACCGTTCTTCTGCAGGGCACCGGAGGGGTGGCTACTTTCGGCTTGCAGATCGCGCATGCAGCGGGCGCCACCACGATTGTCACCTCTTCGTCGGAGGAGAAACTGGCCAAGGCCAGGGCCCTCGGCGCCACGCATCTCATCAACTACCGGACGCACCCCGACTGGGCCGCTGAGGTTATGCGGCTCACACAGGGGAACGGAGTCGACCATATCATTGAGGTCGGGGGCACCCTGACCCTGCAGCAGTCGTTCGACGCGATCGCATTGCACGGGCTGATCCACTGCATCGGGCACATTACCAACCCAGATCCCCTGGGGAAGGGCAAGGAGTTGCGCGGTCCGGACGCAGCATTCCTGGCGCTGGATAGGGTCTGTATCGTGCGGGGCGTGGTGGTGGGATCGCGCGAGCAGCTGCAGGAGATGCTCGCGTGCTTCGAGGCGCATGCGATCCGGCCGGTCATTGACCGGGTGTTTGGGTTCGAGCAGGCCAAGATGGCCTATGAGTATCTGTGGAATTCGAGCCATACGGGGAAAGTGGTGATCAGTGTGCCGTGATATGGTGTATCTGATGTTACTGTAGCGAGTATCACATATTGCATTCGGGTCTAGGGCTTTGTGTGTATACGGTATCTGGTAAACCGACCCACTTCTGAGTTAGGAATAGCCTTTGTTGTAACCCCGCCTCTTATCAATCCCTCAATCCAAGCATCAAGATTCCACACAACACTCCTCCTCACTCTAACTTTACATAAGATCAGATACTCAGTACTAGGCAATTCATGTCTAATAGAATCAACCCCAAAGCGAGACGACGGAATGGTTCCAAGCACGACCGGACGGGCTGTCTTACATGCCGTTACAGGTACGCACGCTGAACCACCCCTCCCCTCATTCTACCTCATCATAAATACTCATCCTGGCACAGACACAAGAAATGCACCGAGAACACCTTCCCTGAATGCGGAGCTTGCATCCGCCTCAATCTCGAATGTGTGAGAGAGCCCAAGCGTCAAATTGCCCCTGATCCGCGGACTCACCCCGGTGAATCGAGCGCCGCGCCTTCCGTCCGAACAGTGGATCCAGTGAATTTCTTCCACGATTACCACCCTTTTACCATCCGAGAGACAGATCGAACATCTATGAGGCAGTACGCGATGAAGTACTACATCAACATCATGACCCAGATGTTAACAGTCAGCCAGCAGTACAACTCCTTTCTGTCCGGTGCGAGCTGCTCCCTCGCCAGAATCCATCAACCACACCGCAACTGACCTGATTCCATCTTCCCAACACAGAATTCGTCCCAATGTCGATCGTCTCGCCCGCTCTATCGGGTGCATTGATCTCCTGGGCGGCAGGCCATCTAGCCGCCGCAGCAGACGAGCGCTACCGCATCACCGCCCTAGAAGCGCGATCCACCGCCCTGGGCCACCTAGCCCTAGCTCTATCCACCCCCTCACAGAACGACAATGTCTGCACCCACGCAGCAACCTGCCTAGTCCTCCTGACTTCGGAGGTATGTCTCGGTAATCAGACCGGATGGTACGCCCATCTCCTCGGCGCAAAGAGCATCATTCTCGCCGCCACCACCACCACCCCGAGTGGAGTCGTCGGCCCTCACGCCCTCAAATCCACCCCAGAGGGCCAGTGGATCCTCCGCAATTTCGCCTATCACGATATCCTGGGCAGTGTCACGCTAGGGACCAAGCCACTGCTGCGCGCGGATTACCTCCATGACATCACGGAGGGAGTGGTCGATACGTATCTGGGCGTGGCGGCGGGGATCCTGCCGCTGATCGCGGAGATTAGTTTTCTCGATTCTCCTCGTCGAGGAGGGGATAATGGCACGCAGGCGACGTTGTGCAGTCACGAACTGGACCCGGAAGTATACTCGTCATGCACCGACATTGAGCAGAAACTCCTCGCCTGGCGATGTCCCAACACCACAAGCACCGCGTCCCCGTCGCTGGTCGCATTGGCATACGCCTACCGCAGCGCCGCCGAGATCTATCTGTACCGGCGGATGCGGGGATTTCTCCCGCGCCACCGCAGCAGCAGCCCATCATGGGGCGATGCTCGCCAGAGGGGCCGACCCGACAACATGCTCGGTACCAAGATGGCGGTCGCCGTCGCCGAGACCCTTGCCCACATCCGGGAAATCCCCTGGGCCGAACAGGTCGAATCCGCCCTGCTGTTTCCGCTCTTCCTGGCTGGCGGAGAGGTGACAACGCCCGACGCGATGGCGGTGATCCGCCGGCGTCTTGAGCTCATGTTCGCGCGCCGGCGGTTCGAGAATATCGCGCTGGCCCGGGCCATACTGGAGGAAGTGTGGGAGCGTCGTTTGAGGGAAGCAGAAACTGGTTCGCTGGCAGGAAGCGGGGTGGATTGGGAAGAGATCCTCGCCAGACGGGGGGATCAGCTTCTGTTGACTTGAGCCCTGGTTTCTTGTTGTTTTGACTAGAGTATCATAGCAATCGCAGGGAGTAAACCAAGTAATTCCGCGATCCAGAACCATGTATAGTACAACATAAACTTCCACATAGTTAACCTACAGACGAGGCCCAGATTCGATCACACAAACACGGAAGCAATGTACTGTACAGCCCATCACCCGAATCAACAAGCCAAAGCAAAGACCCAACCAACCTCCTACTCCCTCAAAATCCCCCGAATAGTCTCCTTCAACTCCTCCTCCCCCATAATCCTCAACCCCAACCGCTCATTCCAATTATACTCCATAAATTCCCCACCCCTGTACCCCTCCCCATACATCATCTGAAAGTAGTAATTGATCATCACCGACTGGTCCCCCTGCATCAACTTCCTATCTGACTCCGCGATCAGCGCCTTGACCGAAACCTCCCCCGGCGTCCCAAACTCCATCCCCAACACCTCCGCAACCAGCCGGGTGAGCTGCCGCTCTGTCACCGCGGCAGAGCAGATATACACCGCCTGGTTGGCGGCGGCCTCGAACTTGCCAGCCTCGAAAAGCTTGACTACCGCCGATGCGATATCGGCGAGCAATGACACGGCGATGGGCTTGTCGCCGCCGTCGTGGAAGACGGCTTTCTTGGTCATGGGGTTAGGGCCCAGCACCCCATATTTTAGGGCCATGTCGAAGAAGGCGCCGCTGTTGATCGAGGTCCATGTTGTAGTCCCTGTGGTGGTGGGCATGACTTGGTTCAGGTATTGACGAATGAGAACCTTCTCTCTCGCGATGGGGAGGTTGATGGCCAGTGGGGACTCGAGCATGGTGGTGAACTCCGAGGGGATGAAGCGCTTGACTCCTGCGGCGATGCAGGCGTCGATGATGGGTTTTTCGGTGGTAAGTTGAGGGAAGGGGACGGCGCTGTTGCGGGGTTAGTTTGGTTTCCTGGTAGATTCGAGGGAAGGGGGGGGGGGGTTACTCACCTGATGACGACGTCCTGACCGGTGAAGTTGGAGATCAGCTCGTCCCGGTTCTGGTAGTCGACCTTGACGGTTCTCAAGCCTTCGGGGGCGGGTTTGTTGGAATCTTTGCGCTGCAGCGCGGTCACTTCGTGGCCTGCAGCTGCTAGAGCGCTGGCGATGCGCGAGCCCAGGGTACCGGTGGCCTGGAATGCACGGTCAGGGATGAATTCAGAGTGGAGTGAGGTGGTGGTTAGATAGCATACTCCGATGATAGAGACTTTTCTGGCGGTGGCCATGTTGAGACTGTAACCGGGGAGGGATGGAAGAAGGGGGTGATTGACTGTGTTCAGATGGAGAACTGTAGTCTCTTTGCTTGATAGGGAATAAACACACGGTGGTGCAGGGCAGACAACCCGACGACCTTTATAGATACCCGTGAAATGCAGTTAGGGTTATGCCGGCACTTTCTCAGAAGGTCTCGCCTCCGATAACACAGCCGGTCACCGTTCGGGTTAGACCTCGATCCCGACACGGGCTCGAAATCAATGCCGAAGCTTACTCCCATGGTAATGCTTGGTAATCATTTTGGACATGCTTGATAAGGTCGGTATTTAGGGGCGCATGCTTAGCAGTAGGTACTGAGGAGTAGAAGACAATTACTTTGATTGTTTTGCCGCATGGGCCTTGCTTCAATGGGCGTGTGGACCGGCGTTGAGCCTAGGACGATTTCTTTGGACATCAACCATATAATTGGTGGAGTGTGTAATGACAGTATGTTCTATATACTTAGTAACATATCTTGTGAACCATTGAACTTTGTTTGGAATTTGAATATAGATTACCGCCTTTTGTTCGTGATCTTAACATCACTCCATTTTATTATCATCAATAAACTTCTTATGAGGAATCTTGTTTCAAAAATGGTTTAAAGATAGTGACGAGTTGGAGCATAGTATTCATTACGATTATATCTTTTTTTTGAACGGTGGTGATCAAGCACCGTCCCTTGCCCGCTGCTGTTCTTCTAGCAAGGCTTGCATGGGGCACTCGATAGCATACAGTCCGTTCATTCTATCAATTCTAGGCTTTGACTCACACCCACACATGACCCCAGGACGTGACGTATAGGGTTGCCCATTTGCTCAGCCAACAGCCGTATGTGAGCATCTTGAGCATTCTCTTCGAATGGGAATATGATGCTTGTTGGAGGTATTTAAGGGTGATGCATCAAAAGTCAGCGTTGCAAGTGCTTGTATTCCACTCCGGACAGTAGTAATACAGGTGTTTCCTCCCCCATGCTCCCTAAGGTCCCAATTTCTTATTTCGCATCACCCAACAGTGGAAGCAGGGAAAATAAAGTTGAAAGAACCCATTCAAGAACCCCCCAAAAATTGAGACCCACCTCCTTCGTCAGCGTCTACGCGCTATGCGCAGCCATCGCCTCGGCCCTGCCGACTGAAACCGACGATCACCACCTGGAAGCCCGCGTGCAGCAACCGCAGGTGTACGGCCGCACATGTTACTGTGGCGACGATTGCAACACCGTGTCCTGGGTGTATGCATGGGAATGGTACGACGGCGGCTGTTTCAACTTCTATACGGGCATGTCGGCCGCCTGGATCGATGCGAGCTCAACATGCACCTTCTACAACGCGGCCAACTGCCAAGCCAGTGCCATGGCGTCCTCGAGCACCTATGCGAATTCCATTGTGGGGTGACTGTAATCGGCGCGTTGTTATCGGTAGATCTGTGTTGCCGCTGTCACTGTCGCTGTGGCTGGCTGTAATGATGATGGCTACTGTAAAACGGCGGTGCTTTCATAAGTAATCTGCACACCAGAAATGGGTATCTGTGGGGGGTTCCAGTCTTTCACAAGCTTCCACCCTTGTCTAATTTCTTCATTGTCAGCTTCAGAAGATGCGTTGCGAAGCGTCACGCTGGCATGCAGTTATCTGTAGCATTATTCTGCATCACGAGGTGGATATAAATGTCAACGCACACGGCATTATCCACAAGAAACTCCAGGCCGAACTCGGCGAAGGTCTTATATCCCAGGCGGGTACCTTGGAAGGCTGCCGGCTCAGAGCCGCTACCGCTCGAGGCTCCACGATTTCGAGCGACATACATGCTACGTCCTCTGTTGGGGCGTCTTAACTGAGCGGAAGTGGCTCCAATAAAGCACTGCTAGCGATAGATCGACGAGGAAATAAATCTCATGATAGTGCGGGTACGTTTGCGGGCAAAGGGGCGAAGGGAGGAAGGGGACTCTATCCGCATCGTTCCCCGCCTAGTTCCATGCTAGTATGGCTGTGTGCTGGGGGTAATTCGTATATGAAGGGGAGTATTGCTAAGCATATTTACTCTGGGGCCTATGATGAGGAATGATGCAGGCAAGTGGGTGAACACGCTCTAATAGTAGCGTCATTCACTTTTGCTTCTTCCTCAAGCCGGACAAGCTCGATCAGGATTTAGTGTCAGGGCCTTGTCCCAAAACGTCGCAGGAAAGGATCAATGGCACCATTTAGGAGCGTCATCCACTAGTTCCAAGGGTTTCATGTCTACACAAAGCAGCCTGGAATCTGGCCAAGGCCATTATCGGAGTATGAGCCGATGTAACATCAAATGCATGGTTCGACGAGACCGTGCGAACCGTGGTGCCGGTTACAACCAGACCCAACCTTACTTTAAAGTTGGGTTCTTTGCAACTATATATCGCATTCGGACACCGGAAAACAGCGCATACACTGAGTATTGTGGTCGCCTTTGGCGCTGGTGGAGTTACTTCGCTACACTAGCTGTCTTGTGACGTACCGCAATGCTCCCATGGGTTGCGTCGCAGTATTGCATAGAGTGCGTCACGACATGAACCGGGTGTTTTGAGAGGGGGTTCAAACTGCTCAGGAAAATTTCACATGTAAGCAGATATAAGTCTTGACATGGCCTGTAATCCGTACCCCAGGAGGGTCAACCACAGTCCGCTCCAAGCATAATTGTGCACGCGAAGTTCATTTCTCCTTTTTGCCTGTACCATTCGCTTACCCGGCCAAGATGAGTCTGTACAACGATGCATCCAATGGGTCCCTCACCCGGCAGAAGATTGAGGAGTACTTGGCCAAGGGGACCAACATCAACAATACCACGGGCAACGGGGAGACGGCCCTGGCCTTGGCCATCAAAGGCGGGCACACCAGCGCCGTCAGCCTGCTGCTCAAGTTCGGCGCCAATCCGGCCAAACGCAATATTGACGGCCGGTCGCCCTTGTATCTGGTGGCCGCGGCGCCGAAGCAGAAACGGGTGCGGCTGGTCCAGCTGCTGATCGATGCGGGTGCTCTGGTCGATGAGTCGGTGCCGAACTTCGGCGACGACACGCCGCTCATGGTGGCCATCTCGCAGGCCAAGGATCCCAAGCTGATCCACGCGCTGGTGGAGGCCGGGGCCTCCCTGACCCAGACCAATGCGCGCGGGGAGTCCGCCAAAACCCTGGCGCGCGACTCGATGGACCCCGCCATCCAGCGAGCGCTCGTGCCCCAGGGAGACCCGACCAGGACGTACAGGCCCGAGCTGGGCAATCTCCTCACCAGTGCGGGCGTGTTTGCCGCCGCTTACTTCGGCGACTGGAAGGATGTAGCCAAAGATGCGGTGGACCGGATTGCTCAGTATCTGAACAAGGATACCGAACTTAATGATGTAAGCAGGCTGGCCGTTCCTTTTACGGGTGCAGAGGGACACCCTGTAGGGCTAATAATGGGTCTGATATGTTCAGGGAACTCATGATCTGCACACGGTGGAAGACTTCAAGAACTTTCTGTTGGATTACATTGACCGCCAAGGCTTGGAGGACTTCTACCCGTCCAATGACCCTCGCATCCAAGCCATTGCGGAGGCCACGGTGGCGTTTCGAAAGAAGCCCGAGGCGAAAGCGCTCTCAATCCCGCCGACGGGGCTATCTATCCAGACCAAGAGTCTCTTTGTACAAACCAGTGGCTTAGGAGTGCAGACCACAGCTCCGACCATACAGAACCTGCTGACCTTGGCCGTGGCGCAGCTGTACACACCCGTCCTATACATCGACGATAGTGGATCGATGAACTGGGCGCTAGGAGGGGAAAACGCGACTGGCACAAAGCGGATCGAGGCGGCCAGAGTTCTTGTCTCGGAGCTGATGGATATCCTCGACTGGGTGAATCCTGAGGCCCAAGCTGGGCGTGGAACCACGAGTATCCGCTTCATTAACAAGACTGTCAGCAATGCGGACAATCTGACCTCGACTCAGGTCAAGGAGCAGATGAACCAGCTGAATCCGAGTGGAGGCACGCCTCTGGGGACCAATCTCCGGACCAAGATTCTGAACCCTTTGGTCTACGACGTGATCAACGGCAAGAAAGACCTCAATGCCCCATATTTGATCCTAACCATTGGAGACGGAGCCCCCAACTCCGGCGATACCAACGACACCTTCCGCAACGAGGTTGCCAGCGCCGCAAATTTTCTGCAAGCGAACAAATACTCGCCTCCGGGTTCGTGGCCCTGACTCTATCCCATCCACCCGAGATTGGCTTGTGCTGATTTGTGCCCCCTATTGCAGCGGTCAAGTTTACCTTCAGCCAGATTGGCAGTGATGCGGCGGCGGAGGCATTCCGGAATGGGCTGGTCAACAACCCTCTGCCGAATAACACCCTCTACGTTTCGTCAGGTAAGTGCAAGCCTGGATGGAAGGGCAATTCACTCGCTGATTGCAGGCATCTAGACCGTTTCGACCAAGATTACGACGCGAACAAAGGCAATCCCGACAGACTCAAAGCGAATGTAAGCCCTACTTGCCGACGGCGATGTGCGCCTAACGTGATTGAGCCAGATGCTAATTGCTGTCTCTTTTCCCAGCTGATCAACTGGTTCTCCGGTCTTGTCGACCTCAAATGAGGAGAGCCTGATAGGCACGCCTCGCTGTAGCCTGTAGGCCAGAGGCGAGGCCATATGCCGGGCCCCGCCTGCAATTGTAGCCCGAGCTGTGTATGGTCTTTCTAGTCGGTTCTAGGATAACTTCCATTACATAATCAATGTTGTCATCGCGATTGTCTTGTATGCTACAAAATACAGTACTCATCACACAACGAACAGGGTGTCTGCTTGCAGGGGCTGGGGAAGGTCTGGTATTCCTGGAGTTCGGGATACCATTTACGGTGGTGGGCTGGCAACTTGGGTAACCCTAATTCTCCCGATAATTTATGCCTTACCAACCACCTCCGCCCATCGATAGGACCTACCCATGCGAACCCCTTCAAATACTTAGCCTCGGGGAAGACAACGTGAGTACAAGTTTTTTCGCATGATCAGCGTGATCAGGATTATCAGGGTCTAAGGGTCTAAGTTTACATATGGATATCTCAGGCCACCGGTATGACTACATTAGGGTGTTTTTCCAGGAACGCTAGATATTAGTATTTTACAGTAGGGCCATTCTGAGTTGAAAGCAGTCCGTTCGGGGGGATAACATCAGTTATAAGCATCAAGATACTCGCGATCGTTTGGGTTACAGTAAGTCGGCGCGAGTAGCTTGCCGTGGGAGGGTTATGCACGTACAGCCTCCGGAGCGCTTCAACAACCGCTTCGACAGTGATGATGAATTTCATTTTGAATGGAACGACAACATCTTCAATCCTTGAGCACTAACGACTGGCATATCATAAGATTATCCGGGAGTCCTGCTGGCTAACCCGAGCGCGAACTCCTAGTGTATAGTTCTCCGATCTCCCCTTTGTTACGGCGGAGTTTAGGGCTTCGCGTAGAAAACGACCGGCCGCATGTCGAAGAGCACGGCGAGGGAATTGCCTCCGGGTGACACGGCAATGGCCTGGGCCTTCTTGTCGGTATCTGTGGTCTGTGCATAGTCTCCAATCAAGGACCAGACGCGAACGGTTCGGTCCTCGGAAGCAGACAGCAGTGCGTTCCCATCGGCGGAAAACGCCACGTCGACCACCGCCGAGGCATGAGCGCGGAGGTCGCGGCGCTGGGTTTGGGATGCAGCGTCCAGGATCTTGATGCTGGAGTCCTGTAGACCGCAGGCAAGGTGGACCCCGCTAGGCGAGAACGCCACGCTCCGCACCTCGACGTTAAGAGGGTGTGTCTGGACGACTTTGCCTCCGGTCCAGAACTTGATGGTCTTGTCGGAGGACGCGGTGACCAAAGTCCCGTCTTTGGAGGAGAAGGTCAGCCCATTGACCGCCGCTGAGTGCTTGTCTTGTGCCGAGATGGGCAGTCGAGTACGCGAGGTCACATCCCACAGCAGGACGCGGCCGTCTTCCAAGCCAGCGACAGCGGTCTTCCCATCGGGCGAGAAAGCGACCTTGGTGCCCTTGGTCTCTTTCTTCTCGTCCAGCAGCGTGTAGATAGTCGAGGTGGTGCCGGGGGGGCCGACGGTGTAAAGCTTGACGACCCCATAGTAGCATGCCACCATAACCGACTGGCCGTCGGGGTGCCAGGCAATGCTCGTCGCGACCCCGTCGCTCGATTGCATGGTTGCCAGCCGTGTGGTCTGCGCGGTCGTCACATCGTGGATGTCGATATTCCGGGCGAAGTCGACGGTCACCACTTGGTTGGGATTGCTGGGCGAGTATGCGAGCGCGGTGGCTGCCAGTCTCTTGTTGGTCATCGCATCGTTCTTGGGCCATGCCCCATTCCCAAGATGGCTCTGGCCCTCGCGGCGGCACTGCTGAAGTTGATCCTGGGACTCTTTCCTCTGGTCGTCCAGTTTCTTCTCGCATTCGGTCTTCAGGGCGCCTTTGTCTTGGTCACACTGTGCTTTGTCGGCCGCTTTGTCTTGCTCGCATTTGGTCTTCTCTGCGGCCTTGTCCTGATCACACTGCTGCTTGGAGGACTGTTTCTGGTCCTCGAGTTTCTTATTGCATTCATTCTCGAGGGTGGTTTT
>NW_020291726.1:40580-110516 GCF_003184785.1 Aspergillus japonicus CBS 114.51
GCCTTGTCCTGATCACACTGCTGCTTGGAGGACTGTTTCTGGTCCTCGAGTTTCTTATTGCATTCATTCTCGAGGGTGGTTTTATCCTGGTCGCATTTGGCCTTGTCCCCAGCCTTGTCCTGATCACACTTGGTCTGCTCCGCCGCCATGTCCTGCCGGCACTTGTCCTCGACCTGCTTGACGCGGATCGTGCAGTCCTCCTGCTCCATCTCCTCCTGATACCGCATCAGCAGGAACCCCGGGGCACTGGTGAGCGGCGGGTCGCCGGCCTTGGTGTGCCAGCATTCCTTGCGGACGGGGTCCCATGAGGCCACCAGCGCGCGCTCACCCCGGAGGATCAGGCTGACGCAGTTCAGGGCCGAGTTCATCTTGTAGCGAGAGATGGCGCCGGTCGAGGCCGGCCGCTGGCCGCAGGAGATCTCGACCAGGTTGAAGTTGACCGTCTCGTTGCGGGGCAGGGTTCCGCTGCAGCAGTCGCTGAGGTCCGTGACCGTCTCGTCGGCGAGCGCCTTACAGCTGTCCGCTGCGGAGACGGCATCGATCCAGGCCAGGGGACTGACGCACAGGGCGGAGAATATAAAAGCGTTGAAGCGCATGATTGTTGTGCGTGTGGGGGGGGCACCGAATCAATGCACAAGAAACGCGAATGATCGTTCTGAGGGGGGCGGGCAGGTAAAGGACGTTGTTGGGGCTAGGGCTGGGGGACGGAGGGGGGTAAAATCCCACTCCTTCTTCTCACCGTTCTGGACAAAAGCAGAGCACATTTGCTCAAATAATGGCCCATGGCACGAGGCTCGGCTCCGAATGCAGTGGGAATGCAAAGTATGATCGCGGCTGCAGACTACGCGCGTCATTGACTGCATATTGAGAGAGAGTGGAGAGTGTCCAGATATCTGCAAGCGTACAAGTCCTGGCTTTGTGGGAAAGGTGGCCCACCCTGGCTATTGCAACCCCAATGCGACTCTGTCTTTGGGTGAATTCGATGACTTCACTTCACATTGTTGATGTCACCTTGACGGTTCACTTGAGATGGTTGGATCATGAACACAAGAATGAGGAAAGAGGTGCATGGACTGATGAAGACCGGGTTTGAAACAGTCCCCGGATTCAGTCCAAGGCTCGTCGCTAAATCTTCATCATGCCTACAGATCTTTCATTTGACCACTCAGCAGTGTAGTGCTTAGCGATTGTGGCTAATTCAGACTGACTATGTCCGTTGATGCAGGTAAGTGCGGCGGGGGTGTACAGTACTCCAGTGCTGTGCCAACCAGCCGCTGTGCAAACATGTGCGAATTCAACCCTACAATGGCGGGTGACTCTGCATTATAGTAGTTTTACCAGAAGGCAGTTCAGTCGGAGACCAAAAGATTCAATTCCAATGTGATCATATGCAAAGATAACCTATACGACCATTTTTCTGGCCTCTCAAACACTTTCCCACCCAGCAGCTCTGTCCAATCTATGCCAATGGTTCTCATAATACCGCCCACACCATCCCCCTCCCTTCCAAGAGGGTAGCATGATACACGGCCGGCATCAAGCAGCCGGAGGCCAATTCACGAGCAAAAAGGAAATCGGCAAGCCACCTTTCATGGCTTGTCGAGCGGGCCCGGGCGATCACACTTGACGTAGCAGATGGGGCCACCCTCGGGGGGGTACTTGATGGGCATGCAGTCCTCGACGCCGTCAAAAATCCACCCGAGCTCACAGGGCTTGACGGGCTGGCAGGCGGTCTTTTTTTTATCCCAGTACCAGCCGATGTCGCAGTTGTTGGGCACACAGACGCGGCCGACGCGGTGCTCGCCCGGCGGACAGTCGGGCATCTTCTCGCACTCCTTGCCGTTCCAGAAGGTGTTGGGCTCGGCGCAGGGGGCGCAGCCTTTCTCGGGGCCCTGGTAGTAGTACTCCGGGTTCACGCAGCCGGGCCGCAGCCGACAGCCCGTCGGGCTTGGGTACTCGTCCGGGCGACATTGCTCGCAGCGGTTCTCGAAGGGCAGGTAGACCTGGTTCTCGTCCGGGTCGCAGAAAGCCTTCTCCTCGCACTTGTCGCGCTCCACCATGTACACCTGGCCGTGCTGGCACGGGGTTGGGGAGCACTTCAGCTCAAACGGATTCCAGTACAGGTCCTCCGGGCAGTACGGGTTGGGCGCACAGTCGCGCCCGTTGTAGTAGCCCCACGGCCGGCAGCGGTCGGTGTGGTCGCAGCCGTTCAGCGACCAGAAGAACACCTGCCCGTCTGGGCACGAGGGCTTCTCGCACTTCTGGGTGCGCGGGTTGTAGTAGAGGTCCGGCGGCACGCAGGTCACGCAGTCCACCCCGTTGTGCTGGTATCCGGACGGGCAGCAGTGGGGCTGGCTGTTCGAATCCAGGACCACGACGGGCGTCGGGCATTTGTCGGTGCTCTGCGCGTGAACCGCGGTGAGCACCACGCCCACGATGGCGAGAGAGGCATGGGAGAAGTGCATGATGATGTTCCCCGATGTCGTGATGGAAGAGATACAAGGCGCAACAACGGCTTGGGAGATGGAATTTCTGTCGCTATCCCGGACCAGGCAGGAGCAGTTGGTCCAGCTACTTATTACTTTAGGCTAGTCTTTTGCTTTTCCCACACTCTCGGGAAGTGTTGGGCGGCATTGACCTGACCACACCCTGCGAATGCAACCTCCGCTAGCGGACAGAACAGAATGCATGACGACGTGAATGCCGAAACAAACTTCCAGTGGAGTGTGTGGAGTGTATTTCCTTTGTATGCATGTTTTCTGGCTTGAAGGTAGTATTGAGTATCCGGTTCCAAGCTTTCACTGTCGTTCAATATAACCTTTTCTTGAATATACGGGAACGAACCACTGATGGACCACTCATGATGATGACACTTCCGTGACGTTTCCGTAATAGTAATTTAGGTTGCCAAGCTTTTTCCGGCTGCGGCTGCGGCTGCGGCTGCGGGGATCAGTCCGGGTTCCAATTCCGGGGCGGGACTTAGGGTTACCTTACCACTTGGATTACCACCTGGAAAAACCTTTGGGTTACCTCCTCCGCAAACTGACACCTGCCAGTGCCGTTGACTTCGGAATTGAGTTCGGAATTTGAGTTTTCATCAACTTAGTTCTTTTCTATGGGATCCATATCAAGTCCTCAAGTCCCGTCCCAGAGTGCCCAGATCCACTTGACTTATACTTACAGCATAGTGTATCCATGTTCCCGCCGAATGCGGCGACAGCCAGCGTGGCCCTTTTAGGTTACATCCTTGTCCTTGAGGGGCTCACATCTTAAGGTTAAAACTCACTCTAAATGAGATCGAGATCCAATGCACGAGTCTTGGATCGAACCAGACTAAAGCTAGCAAGTGGTCGCCGTGAAGGCAGCAACAAGTCCGGTTACCTACAGAGTCCGGAGCAACCACCGGATTCAGAGCCAGGTCGGCAGTCAATGCGATCATGTCCCATCCCGCGTCTAGAGTTACATCGGATGCTGTACAGTATGAGGACACAGCGAGATCGCTGAGACCGAGATCAATCCGTGGTAATGGGATCGCTTCTTTGAAATCGAAGGCGTCATGTAACCCTGTCCTGCGTTCCATCAGCAGCGGTGTTGTGGCCAGACTGAAACCCAGAAAAAGGGTCATCTGGATCGAGAATGGCTACTGCACCACTACCTCTTCCCCCACTTCGAAGAATGGTAAAAGTAGCCCGAGATGAGTACGTGGCTTGCCAACCCAACCGTAGGGGAAGTCTATTCCGCCTTAGAGATCTACGGTACAAATGTACGATGAGGAATGTTCTCCCTTGCTCCAGGCCAAGTGATACCTTATTATGGATACGACTAGCGAACATGCTTCACAGATTCCAGACGTGTGTCTTGACAGGCACCGAGACAACGAGCTTCTTCGGGCAGAGGCAATGTAGACTAGGCCCATTCATTCAAATGCCAACAGACATCGCGCAGCCTTGGTTACGCATTCACACATCATCATCACTCGAGAAGATACCAGCGATGGAGGTGTCCTGGGGCGGCAGGATCGGCCAGCGCCGCCCGCCCGCATCATCCTGCACCGTCACACAGATCTTGCCCCGGCTATCGTTCAGCTCCTTGATGTTGCCATACCACGACGGATTCAGCCGGTAGATCTGACAGACGAGTTCCCTCACATTGAAGCCTTCCCGGGCGTCGAAGTTCCACCAGGCAAGATTCACCGGCTTAACCTCGGTGATCTTGGCGTCCTTCTGTTTGGTGTATTTCTGCAGCCCCTTGAAGAACGTGATCATGTCCGAGCGACTGGCGGCGACCACCAGCCAGCGGTGCCAGTCGCCCGCGCCGTTGTCCTTGTTGAGCTGGATGAGGTGGGAATAGTAGGGCCGGGTCCCCGAGGTAGCAGACTCATCCATGATGACGGATTGTGGATGGGAGGTGTGCGTGACTTGCAAAAGCAATAGAAGCAGAGATTGAACGGGTGTTCGTCCAAGGGTAGTTCCAGCGGTGGTTATGAGTGGCCGGGGTGGTTGGCTATCCGCGATAAACCTATGTTTTATACTGTACCAGACGTCTATGGTGATGTTGTGGATTGCTCGTTGAGCACTCTCAGATGGATGTCGTCACCCCTGCAACGTTTTCGGCTCCTGGCAGCTGTCAGGATGCAAGCATACTTGGTCAGTACGGTACCATTCCTCGAGAGATCGCCCGAGAAGTCATGACGTTCATGACGTTCATGACGTTCATGACGTTCATGAACGTGCTCCAGTCGAATCCGGGGAAAGAGACATGCGTAAGACAATGAAGCACCAGGCTTGATCAGCCAGTACTAGACATATGGACTTGTGAATAAACACCCACTCTCCGTCTAACAGGGCATACTAAGATCACGGATGCTTCTATGGCCTCGAAGCCATCATCGCCACACTCCTAGTCAAGGTTTACTCTTTTTGTTTGTTCTACAAAGTAACATATGTGTAGTACACACCAGCCTCACTATAGCTGGAATACCACTTAGTTTACAATATTCATGTTCTGTCACAGTCTTCTCTGTAATCATAAGCTTATGAGGTCGTAACTCTTAAGACAACAAAAGTACTCAAATTCAAGAACTAATATTATAATATTTCTGGATGACTATATTAGTAGCGGTGTTGACTAGCTTTGATACCCCAGATCTCTTACTTCATTCCATTTTTATAATTTGAACAGCTTTATTTTTAGATTAAAATAGCAACATTCAAATTATTTTGCCGCGTTATTCCTGTCAATATTGAGACTTTTATTATATTTTATTAATTTCTATAACAAATAATAACACGCCAATATATTAATGACTGCAAAGAGAATTAGCACAGTCACGGCTCTGTAGAGCAGATTGCTTTCGGCTCAACTGATCATTCCCAAGTGCTCCACCCGCCATAAACAACGCTGGGAGTATGGAAGGCCTGTCTCAACGGGTGCATACACAGTCACCGGGTCCTTATGAACGAAGAGAAATTATTGCTAGCCTGCTCACTACATGCTTTTTCTCCAAGTTGAACCAAATCCCTGAGTTTTGCTGTGGACTATAGCATTGCTTCGTGAGAGTGTTTAATAGACAAATATTATGGCTTTGCTTCATGGTCATAGGGTACAAGCCTTAGATTGTTGCTTCTGAAGCACTTACTGCTTAAATGTAGTTTATGTGAGAATTTCCATGACCTTCGTAAAACCATGGGCTTCTCACTAGGGCTGGGGGCCTCACCTTACTTTTTTTCCTTCTTAGGTAGGGGGCCTGTGGCTGATCGCTAGAAAATATAAGGGCACTACTACAACGTCTACAAACATGATGATCACAAGTGTTCAACATGCAAGAATTTTGAACTTCTTTATACACAGCTACAAAAACGGACGTTCCAATGTCGCGACTTGGAAACGAGCAGGTGTATACCTGTGCCTGGAGGTCAGGTCCCAAACCACTACAGCAAAGTCGTATACTAATGCCGAAACAGATCCAAACGCAATCCCCATTTACCATTGCGAGATCGGAAGGTTAGCTCGTGTGGGAGCCCAGGAATGTGCATCGCCAGTCTCCCAAGCCCAGGTTTCTACAGACCAAAACATCACCATATGTATATCAAACCCTGCTAGCATGCATAGCGGGGGCAGTGTGTACATTCTCGGTGAATGGACGCTGCTTGGGGCGTTGATCTGCGGAGAGGTCATCTGATCTCTTACCTTTTCGAAGAATTTCTGCTCGGCTGAAATCAATAAGCATGACTCGCGCTGCCTCTTCGTTCCATAGGAAATTAGACATATGCAAGTCGCAGTGCAAAACACCAGCTTCGCGGACCTCAGCTTCTGTATCATTCATGTAGTGCTGTAAACGTGGGCGATCTGACTCCTCCTACCTCAGTCCCCCGGACACTTTCCCCCTCCTCTCGCGGGAATGTCTTGATCTGAAGGGCCTTCTGCAGCGCACGCCTTCCTTCCTCGGATGCAACCTTCTGCCTGAAGATACCCCGATTCCCTTGAAATTACTCGAAAAGGAATCTCAAGAAGGCCAGTACGCTCTTGTCTCGAGCTGCCGCTCAATCTGGCGGACTTCCTCAGACCCCGAACAATGCCCCTTACCACCTAAAGCCATGCCCGCCCAGCTTGTAGTAGGCGTGCAGAGCTCACTCACCGTGCATCTGTCCGACTCGACACCTTTGACGCAGTGGCCGGGTACGCAGGGCATTCTGAACGAGGACGAAGGCAACTACATTGCCGTCTTGTTCCTGGCTTGGGCCTATATCCTGTCTGCGCAGTGGGCGGAGATCATGCAGAGGGTGGCTGGGTGTACGGTTCACCTTTCTCCGCCTGACGAGAATTAATCCGATGGGAAACCCAGCGGCCAATACGCCGCTGCAATCGAGCTGGGCTACGAAGCCGACGCCGACGAAGCAAGATGGTGGAGGTCCATCCTCTCTGGATCTGATAGTTCCAGTCACTGGACAACAGAGTACAACCACCAAACCTACCAGTCTCCGTGGTCCGTCTGCCTCGCAAAAGCATGCCGCATAGCCCTGCCCTAACGCCCCAGCCCCCCTCTGTGCCTGCTCTCGACCAGCTACAGCCACCGTCATCCCACACAGCCCTACAATACCTCACCCGCTTCAGCACCCACCACCATCTCTACGCCCAAACCGCAGCAGCCCTAGCAGCAGCACTCTACATCCCATTCCTCCAGGGAAAGGAAACAGCAATCACCCTCCCAACCCCTCAACGATCCCTTACCCCTTTACCACCACTGCCACTACCAACCCCACTACCCACCCCCGCCCAAGCCCCCACAAGCAACGAATCTCACAACCCCATATCGAACCACACCCTCCTCCCATATTTCATGATCCTCAGCACAAACCCATAGAGCCTCCGCTCCCTCCTACACAGCACATTCTTCAATCCCGAAATCGAATGCCATCTCGTCAGCGCATGGCTCAACCCCGCCTTCGCTGTCCTTACTCCCCTCCTCCAGGCCAACGATATCCCCGCACTACTAAACCTCCTCGCGCGTCGCGCCCCCCGACTCGGGGGATTATGGCTCGGTGCGTTCATTGTAGGCATCGCTGGATCCATTCTCCGGGATGTGCGGAATGGGATGGCTGCGGTTGAGTTGCATGCTGCTGCGTGGGTTGGGAGGGAGGCGTCATTCGTTATGCTGAAGCCGGGGGTGCGCGATGGAGATATGATCCGTCGTGAGGATGAGGCTCGGTTACTCTTTCTTACTAGTTCCGGTTACGAGGGAGGGGGAGGGGAAGAGGGGTGAGGGTGGAGCAGAGCGCCGGTTTATCCGTGGAAACCTCTGGGAGTGACGGCGCTGGTTGAGGCTGAGTTGCAGGTGCGGCTGCATGCGTCGTGTGGGTGTCATTGCCTCGAGTATCGGGGGTGGAGATGGGGGCTTGTGGGTGGTGCGGAGCTTGAGGATGTGGAGGTAAGGATTTTTATGGATTGTGGGGTTGAGCCGGGGGGTCGTGATGTGCGAGAGGAGGGCTCATTCGTGCTTGATTCGGAGATCACTGGCTTCTGAGGTGTTGTCGGAGGTGGCGCGTGGGATCTTCGGCTGGCTGCGCGCGAGGGGGTATCCGGCGAGTGAGAAGGCTATATATCAGCATGAGTGGGTGGATTTGGCGAGTTCGGACGAGGACGATGAGGTGGAGGATGTCGAATCGAGTACTATCGACGGGAGGATCGGCTCCTGAGGAGTCTTCCGTGGTTGACTGGGCGATTGTGTAGACCAGGGAAAAACAGCGAGTGGTAGTAAGGTCTGTAGAAATCTATCCAATGCTGCGTTGTAGCGTAGATACAAGCACCACCTCAAACCTACACATCACATCAAGCAAACACCGGCCGTATCTTCCCCGCCGCCCGATCAGCCAACCGCTCCGCCATCAGCGTCCCATACACCTGCCGCGCCCACGCGCAGCACACCCTCCGTGTATCCTTAGGATCGATGATTTCCTCCACCCCGAACGCATTGGCCGTGCGCACCGGATTCATCAACCGGCGGTATTCCTCCTCCAGTTCCCGATACCGCGCCGCTTTCTCGCCGCGCAGCTCCGCCTCGCGCAGTTCCTGGCGGTGCGCCACCTCGATGCCCCCTTCCAGCGGGAGGGACCCCCACTGCCCGGAGGGCCAGGCCACCTGCATGACGGGGTCGCGGGCCCCGAGCATCAGACCCCCGGCCACCCCGTAGGCGCGGCGGACGATGACGTTGAACAGCGGCGTCGTGGTGGTGAAGTAGGTCTTGCCCAGTTCCACGCCCCAGCGCATTGTGGCGGTGCGTTCGGCGACGGTGCCGATGGCGTAGCCGGCTATATCCATGGATTCGGATTAGCAAAGACACGAGCCAAGGGCAAGAAACTGGAGGCCTGTCGATGCACAAGGGGAACTCACGAACATCGATGAACTGCAAAACCGGCAGGTTCATCACATCGCACAATTTCAGCAACCGGGCCAGCTTCTGACTCCCCGCCGCGTCCAGGGCACCCCCGTTCACCTCGCAATTGAGCGAGACCACCCCCACGGGACGCCCGTCCAGCCTCGCCAGCCCCCCGATCGCCGTGCGGCCCCACAGGGGCCCGATCTCAAACCACGACCCACAGTCGACCACGCTGCGTATAATCGTCCAGGGGTTGTACATCCTGGTCTGACGGCGTGGGATGATCCGGCGCAGGGCCTCATCTTCCCGATCAGCCGGGTCTTCGGATGCGATCACGGGTGGCGCCTCGCGGCCGGAATTGGGCAGGTAGCCCAGCACCGTGCGCAGCTGCTCGTAGCACTCGGCTTCGTTGGCGGCGACGTTGTCGATGGTTCCGTTGGTGCAGTGCACTACGGGCCCGCCCAGCGTCTGGAAATCCAGACCTTCTTCGAAGGTGGCGCCTTTGACTACATCCGGGCCGGCGTTGAACAGCGAGCCCACGTCGGCGGCCATGACGGAGAAATGGCACGACACGACACGCGCAGCTCCAAGGCCGATCTGCAAGACGTTCGTAGTTTCGTTAGCTTAGTTGCAGTCACCCGCTAGGGAAACGCTTACGGCTGGACCGACAACCGCACCGAGATTCGGGATTCCCTGGTTCAATTGCTCCACGACGTATTTGTACATCGACACATAGGGCAGATAGCTGTACCCTGCCGACCGGATGAGCGTGACGCTGCCGCCCCCGGAGCTTCCATCGACCAGCTTGACTATCGGTAGCTTTAGTGCAAGCGCGAGCTTTTCGATGTAAATGGTCTTCTCGTGCGAGGCACCATCCGCGTGCCCGCTGCGGAGGGTGAAGTCGTCCGCTGTGAGCAGCACACGACGGCCGCGCAACCGGCCCGTCCCTTGAACATTGTTACTCGGTACGAACGCGACGGGCTTCTCGCGCATCGGGCCGGTTTGCTCCCACGTCACGGTGCCGGACAGAGAGCCTATCTCCTGGAAGCTCCCCGGGTCGAGCAAAGCGTCCAGTCGCGCGCGCACCCATAACTTTCCGGCCTGCTTCTGGCGGATGTAGCCCCGTCGAAAGGCGTCGGGCGTGGCAGCGATACTGCGGAGGGTTTCAATTTGAGCGAGCACATCCGAGTAGTCGGCCGGTAGATGCGACGCGACCTGGCGCAAGCGCTTTGAAGCAGTCGCTGAGGATGGATGGGTATCCTTCGCGTCGCTATCGCTATTGTCATCTGGCATTTTGATGGATTGATCAGTAAGGGCTCTGAATTTGTGGCTGGTTTATCGTTGCAGAGATGATCAGCCGTGAGGGGTAAGATTAAGTCAGCCCTCAGCCCCGAGGTCCGAGGATGAACCACATCAACATAAACAATCACTAAGCCAGGCCAACTGCACAAAGACAATAGACCATCTAAAATGTCACGACCTCGACCGCTCACACGCTTGCTTGTTGCAAACAGGTATGCTTCCATCTCAGCCCGGTAGACCAAATTACTGACCGAACAGGGGCGAAATAGCGGTGCGCATCATCCGAGCAGCCCGTGAGCTGTCACCACCAATTCAAGTGCTCGCTCTTTACACAGAGCAAGATCGCTCTCACTGCGACCTGGGTCGCCCTGATAAGGAAATCCTGGTGGAATCGCCCGCAGCATACCTGGATATTCCGCTGCTGATCCGTCTTGCGAAAGAGCATGCCGTCGAGGCCGTGCACCCGGGCTACGGGTTCCTGAGCGAGAGCGCCGACTTCGCCCGCCACATGCAAGATGTCGGAGTTGCGGTCGTCGGGCCAGGCTGGGAGACACTGGCGCGAAGCGGCGACAAGCTCCAAGCAAAGCAACTTGCTGTCGAGTGCGGTGTGCCTGTCTTGCCAGCCACGCCGACCCCAACAGCCGACATCGCCCTGATCCGGGATTTCGCACACAAGGTCCAATACCCCGTGATGATTAAGGCTGTGGACGGTGGTGGGGGGCGAGGGATTCGTTTGGTCCGCGATGAAGGTGACCTGGAGCGTGCAGTCGACGCAGCGATGGCAGAGTCGCCTTCGCGGACGGTTTTCGCAGAGAAAGCCGCACTGGACGGATATCGCCATATCGAGGTGCAAGTAGTAGGTGACAGACATGACGTCTGTCAGCTCGGGGAGCGCGATTGCAGCGTACAGCGACGGTTCCAGAAGGTAGTCGAGATGGCCCCGTCTCTAATCCTCGACCGAGATCTGGTGCAGCAGGTGCTGGATGCGGCCCTGAGCATGGCGAAGGCCGTTCGTTACCGTTCGCTAGGTACTGTGGAGTTTCTGGTCAATGAGCAGCAAGGCCAATTCTACTTTCTTGAGATCAATCCACGTCTACAAGTCGAGCATACCATTACAGAGGCGATTCATGGGATCGACCTCGTCCAGATACAGCTGCGACTAGCGCAAGGGAGTACGCTTTCGCAGGCTGGTTTAGAGCCGGCATCACTGGTAGCTCCTCGTCTGTATTCCATACAGCTACGGTTATGCGCCGAAGATCCTCATGACCGCTTCTCGCTCAGCACAGGCAAAGTGACTGAGTTCAGAAGTCCAGGCGGCAACGGGGTCAGAATCGATACCCATGTGAGCTCGACTGGTGCAGAATCAGTGACAGTTGGCACCCAGTTCGATAATCTACTCGCCAAGATCATCGTGACCGCATCCAGCTGGGAAGCCACGGTGCAGAAAACTCTTCGAGTGCTAGCAGACACGAGAATCGGCGGCATCCGCACCAATCTAGATCTGCTGCGCGGGATCACCGGCCACGAAGACTTTCTGTCGGGCAGAATCGACAACCAATGGCTGGAGTCGCACCTGACGGAAGTCCTTGATCTGGGGAGCCATGCGGGAACAGGTCGCCGCGAACATGCCCATTCGAGAGCCAGCTTCTCAACGCTTGTCGGAAGCCCAGCGTCAAATCCACTCCTTCGCGGGGGCGACGCATGGTCAGTTGTCCTCGAGCCTCTCCACTCTCCCCAGAAGCAACCCCAGGACACGGACGCCCGGCGTCATCATCTCCGGGTGACGCGCGTACTCCAGAACGACTTCCCCTCCACTTTAGCAGCCGAAGTCGAGTACACCACCGCCACCTCGTCAACAGCGTATCGCCTCCAGCTCGCAGCCACCACGACTGCAGCGTCGGCCTTGGTCTCGTCCACCCATCGGCGCGGGGACACCCGCAACCCGCGACACATTGTCCTCCCGCTGTCCGGCAAGCTGATCGAGATCCTAGTGGCGACCGGCAATCACATCGCCAAAGACCAGGTCGTGGCCTTTGTCAAGCAGATGAAAATGGAGGTGGAGATTCGCAGCACCCGCGCGGGCCGCGCGCACTGGGTGTATGCGATGGAAGACGACGAGGACGATGTAGCAGAAGGCATGTTATTGGTCGAATTGGAGGACAACGCGGTGAAGGGGAAATTGTGACTGTCCCTTTACTGAGTGCCAGGTATTGCAGCGCGTGCGGTAGACGACACCCCCAACATGCAAGTTCTATTAAAAAGGTAGCCCGCATTCCAGACCAGCTACATTTGACATTCTGCGTGCCATCGATTCGGAAGAGTCTAGAAACGTTCTAGAGCGTGACCTTGCAGACTGCCACGTACCTTGTTTACATATTTCCATGGTTCCCTTGCATCACGTAGATTGTGGGACAGCGCGATAAATATAGCGCGATCTGCATGCCTTTCGTACGGGAGCTGTGATCCAGGAACAAAAATGTCTTGGTGGAGGGGTATCTGGCAAAAGAATGAAGCCATCTTCGTCAGCACCTAATCTGAACTGCGCTGGTTCTTGAGGGGGAGGTAGAGTGAGTGAAGCGAGTGAGTTGGTGGAAAGGGAAAACAAAGAGGGATGACCTCATCTGCCGCCGTCGGCTCCACTCCACCTCTCTGATCGTCACATGCAGCTGTGCACTGGGCAGCAGTCAACTAACTACGTAGCAGCAGCAGCCACTCTCCGCACTCATCCTCTGCTTCTCTTTCATGGTGTCAAGTCATACACAACCTTCCAACACCAACACCAACACCAACATTCCACAGCTTGTACCAGCCATGGACGCACTAAACCTCTACATTCTCACCTTCAATTGCGCCCGAAACCTCGTCGACGTCGATCGATTCTCTCACCACTTCTTCGACTCCCTCCCGCTCACCGACAATCTCAACAACTCCTCCTCATCTGCCCCTCCCCCCGATCTCATCGTACTCTCGCTACAAGAAATCGCGCCGATCGCGTACGCCTTCCTTGGGGGCTCATTCCTGACCCCGTACTTCGACGCGCTGAGCCAGGTGGTGAACCGCGCGGTCGCGCAGCGCTGGGATGATGTACATTACGTCAACATCGTGACGGACAACTCCGGGATGACAGGGTTGATGGTGTTTGCCCGGTCCGACGTGGCAGGCCAGATAGCCTGGCTCGAGACGGCCCGGATAGGTTTTGGGTTCCAAGAGATGGGCAACAAGGGTGCCGTGGGAGCGCGACTCGGATACCTGGCATCAACCTCATCATCATCATCCCGGCGGGACGGTGAAGGAGAAAGAGAAGACGCACAACAACCCGTAGAGCTGACCTTTGTGGCCGCGCATCTCGCGCCAATGGAATGGGCGGTTGAGCGCAGGAATGCGGATTGGCGCAGCCTGGTCGAACGGCTGGTCTTCGAGCGTCAGGATAGTCGTGTCGCCGCTGCAGGTCGGGAGCCTGACATGACCGAAGAAGAAGACAATCCCGCACTATCGGAAAGCGCACCCCTGCTCCAACAGCACTCTGCAGCGGCTTCGCCGGTCGGGCAACAACAACATGATCTCCGGGGCATCTACGTCCCTACGAGTTACCTCTTTCTGGCAGGAGACCTCAACTACCGGACGGCCGACCGACCGCCCCATCCGGGCGATCGGACGAGCAGATTCCCCCGGGTGAATGTAGAGACGTCGGACCCGCGCCATTACTCGCATCTGCTCAAGGAGGATCAGCTGAGTCGGGAGAGGGCCCAGTCGCGGTGCTTTCAGGGACTATCGGAGGCGCCGATCAGCTTTCCTCCGACGTACAAGTACAGCCTGGCGGCACGTCACGCCGTAAGTAAAGCGGTGGGCGATCACCACGGCGCATTGTCGCAGGATTGGCAGTGGACGGGGACCCGCTGGCCCAGTTGGTGTGACCGTGTGCTGTACCTGGACCAGCCTGGACAGCCCGTCCGGCCGTTGCGCTACGATGCGCTGCCGCTGTTTCCAACCTCTGACCATCGTGCCGTCGCGCTCGCGGTCTCCGTGCCGGCCCGGCCAATGCGACCAGCAGATGCGCTGGCCCAACGGCCGGCGGCGGGCCCGTTCCCGATCGACCCAGACTGGGCGCGTAGACGAGATGCGGCGCGGCGGAAGGAGCTGGTGGTGGGCTGTGTCGCGTATCTCGGGCTGACCTGGGAGGGCAACGGGGTGTTGGTGGCCACGGTGGTTGGGCTTCTGGGTGCATGGCTCGTGCTTCGCTCACTATTGAACGCCTGACGAGGCGTCGCGTTGCAGCCTTAGTGTCAGAAAGAAAATCTGCGACTTGAAACCCTCCCCTTATTTTCCCCTCCTACGCGGAGCCCTGCCCCATGTCGATCGGAGGGAGACAAGGAGGGGGGGGATTGATCTTCGATCCAGTCAGATGAATAATTGCCGACACGAACAGGTGTGAACTGTGAAAGTGTGATGTGGTCCTGAGTCGTTCACCTCAAAATAAGCCAAACATCCCCCCTGCGACCGTTCGTTCGGGTTTCACGCTCAAACAGTGGACTCCGCGTCCGGCGGGTTTGGCGACCTATTTTTTGGCACAGAGGTCTCAGCTAGTTCGACTCTGCCCGCGCCAACACGAGACAGACAAGACAGACAGACAATTAGCCTAGTTTCTCTCTTTTCTTCCTCCCGACCGAGCAGTAGTGCCACCGGACATGATCGCCGAAGGTCACGCACCCATGAAGATCCTGATGCACCGTTCACCGTTCACCAGCAGCTGCATCGGGATTAGAAGCGCAATGGTAGCTTCTAGGCCAGAAGTATAAGTTACGGGAAGGTCAGGTGAACAGAACGATTTGCAAGGGTGATCTAGACCGGGCGGATTCCGCCCAACCCGCTAGCTTTCTTCATACAAAGGGAAGCAGCAACAACTGCAGCAGCAGACAAGGATTGGATGTCATGGATAACGGTTCAAACAACCAGGACGGATCGATGCAATAGACCAGGTCCCTAAGATCTGAGTCAGAAAATCGAGCAAAAAAAACGGTTTTCCCGTGTTGGACCAGCCTCACTCATTATTCCGTTAATTAGTTATTTTGGCAACTTAGGGATGCCACTTAGTCATCTATCTATCACCAAGCTCCCTCTGACATCTACAGTGCATCACATGACCACCCACCCACACGGAAAAGGAGTAAGAAAAAGCGAGACAGGGAGGGGGAATGAGAGGGGCAGGGGACAAAAAAAAAAAAGTTCGGCCGGGGTTTAGGAATGAAGTCGGGAGATTTTTTTTTCTTCTTTGATGGGGCTTGAATCTTAGTCTCGAAGATGGAGTTCGATTGTGGATAGACCCGCGCGGTAGAAAAGACTGCCACTTGTAGAGGGGAGACTAGACTAACCCGTCTTCGCAATCTCGATAAGCTCGACCTCTCGCTCTTCGCTATTGTTCCTAGCTTTGGATAAGCAAACTTGATGCTGCGAGGGTCGGAAACATGCGCTTGCCTCGCCTCATCTTCTGGATCGTGTACTATAGGAGGATTGTCGGATGACAGCGAGGCCAAGCAGGCGGCAACGTACTTATAGACAGTCACTAGGGAAAAGAAGGAGACATGCTTAGTGCTCCGTCGAAGGGCGGAAAACGAAAAGAAAAGAAAAAAATAAACCAAAGAAAAAAAGAACTGGAGCCTGAACTAACAACAAGGGTCTGTCTGTCTGTCTTGTCTTGTCTTTGGGCCCCCGCTCTTTTGCCCTCCACTGGTGAAACCGATTCGGGCCAGCAGCGAGCAGGAAGGTACCCAGAAGTCAAGTCGGTCGCTTAATTTGACCCAACTACGATTGATCTATGTAGTATGCATAGTGCTCCGTACTGTGAAAGCAACAAGAGAGAATCATAGAGAGAGCAGCACGGAAGACGGAAGTCGGGATACGGAAATTGACCCTACCTGCATTATCCGGAAAGGGAATTTTTATGAGCTGGGCCGTTGGGAGTCGAGATTAATTAGCCATGATTCTTTCCTCACTCATTTCCCTTCGCGAAGTGATTGCGCTGGGAAATCGGCTGATTGATTAACTGAATTGAATGGATATATATTAATTCGCATTTGATTCGAGGATGCTAAGCGATTGACATCGTACGACGACGACGATCTTGTCCAGAGTAGAAAGGTCGGGTGGTGGGCGAAGTGAGGTGACAGCTGGCCGGTGAACAAAGGATGTCAAATGTGATGTTCCTGATAACAATGCAAATATGTACCCTGCCTGTACCATGTCCTGTACCCTGTACCCTACACCCTGAGCCCTGAGCCGAGCCTAACTTAACAGGCTACATACCACCCTGACTGACCCTGACCGACCCTGACCGATCTTGATCTCGAACGGTTAGACTTGCCGAATTGCGTGAGAGCTTAAAATTACTCGCTCAGCTCAAAGAGTGAGAAAAGGAGAGGGGGGGGGGGGGGGGGGTGTTGAGGAATGCCGGGATGATGTGGCAAGGTATGTTTACTATGTATGATATGTTGTATGTCAAAATTCAAATCGGGAGGGTGGAGGCCTCCAGAAATTGAATTGATTGTTCTGGAACTGGTCGGGAACGAGGGATTGCGATTGTGACATGCAGCCGAAGCATGGACTGCCATCACCGTCTAGGTACTGTAGCACTGCACAAGCATCCAGCCCATGGAACACTGTGACGGAGAATTGTCCCTCAAACAGTGGTTGCACATGATCAAGCTGGGTCAAGTGACCTTGCCAGCTAAGAATCAGATGTGTAATCACCTTTGATCGCCCGTGGATTGTTGCTCGCCGAAAGTTCTGGACCTTCTCGCCGGAACGCCTTACCTTAGGATTAGGATTAGGATGAGGATTAAGGATTCGACCTTTCCAGGTGTCATCCATCTTACTACTTTACGCTGCCTCGGGAAAAAAAGATGAGGCTCAGAGACGAACAGACCAATCAGTTGCAGAATAATCCCTGCACTCTCGTTGAACACTTTCCTTCGAGGCTTGGAAGGCTTGGGAGGCTTGGAGGCTTGAGGTGAGGTACCTTATGGACTATTAGCCCCATGCAGTCATGCAGTCATTCCTGCCAATCGACCAGGATTAGACGGATTTACGGCTTACAAGCTGAGGGCTTGCTGGCTGGAAGTGACGGCGGCGGCGGATGCTGACTGTTCCACTTCAGCCAACCCAACCGACTGGGACCGCGGTTACTTACGGTCCACTGCAGTCTTGATTACCCGTGGTTAAAGATGATGGACTAGATGCAGTCAGCATTAGCATTACTTCCTCTCGCAGTACTCTTGCCTACCTCTACCTTCTTCTTGGCCTGGGCTCCAGCTGGGCTCCAGCCAAACGGAAAGGCCGAAGGAAAAGGACGAGAATCCTTGTTGGGGGTGAGCGGGTGGAACAGGTGATCTGCCGATGTGAGTGTCCGATTCAATGCTCAATGAAAATTCATTCAATGATGGAGAGATGAAAAGATGAAAAGGACAAAGCTCGGTACCATTCCTGTCAATCCGCCCTGCCCTCTGACTCGCTCAGCCAAAGTAACCCGTCATTAATGTCATGCAGGGATCTTCGACAAGACGGACAATCAGGCAGACCTCTCGTCAATGGATTGACATATCCCGTGTTTTCCGAAAGCCGACTTGCTGCTGCCCAGACTTGCAATCCCCCGTCCGAAAAGGACTAGACCCAAGGGGGCAAAAATGGGAGAGACACAAAACGGGAAGGGAAAAAAAAAAGTGGCCCGGGGAAAAGCAAAAGCAAATGGGAAAAGGGTAAAAGGAGAGAGAGAAAAAAAGAAAAGAAAAAAAAAAGGAGTAGGGAAGCTTAGTCGACGTTCCAGAAACTGTGGAAACTTCGACCTTGGTGCGACGGTTCGGCCCAAGATCCAGACTCTGGAGCTACGCTTCTCATAGCCCTCATCAATCCGAAACTCCTTGACGATGATGCATGACGGCTGGTCGATGGCCAGTCATCCAATTACATAGTACTCCATAGTATGCTTTACTCTGGCAGCCGGATTCTTGAGTCGATCGGGAATTGACCACATCCACAAAGCATTATTGGCATATTACCATCATGGATGCAGGTTAAGTTGAGGAAAGAGAATTAATTAATTGTTCTGACAGGGCTAGGGCCCACGCCGCCCTGCAATCATGTCTCTGCTTGCCTGTCCCTTTTCCCGGCTAGTACTCCGTAGACTACAGTACAACCAGGCAGTTGAGGCAAAGTCAGTCAGGGGCCAAAAGCAAAAATCACCTGCGAGTCATTAATTCTGCCAGCAGTAGGTGAATTGGAAGCTGTAACATGGGGGCAGAATGTGAGGCACGTCTTGGAACTTTTATGAGAGGGGAAAGCAATAATAATTCACTAAATGGGGGAATTTTCTTTCATTTTTCTTGCTTCCATTTTCTTGGGGCTCTTGGGTTTCTCTCCTGTCTCCCCTCTCTTGTCTTCCCTACTGGATCATTTTCGAACATCCAGCCGAGAAACACGGAATCCACTGTTGAGACTTTGGCGGCCACCAAACTACCAATAACGATTCCATCAGTGATGCCCAGGATCTCAAGCGAAGGATTGTTACGACTGCCTTGGGTCAACCATGATTTGCCTGTTGCACCTGGCCAGTCTCGTCATTGCCACACACACTCTCTCTTGTCACCCGGGACCATTTCAGGTACCAAGAAGTCATTGAAGGTCGATTCGTACAGCAGTGCAACTGGTGCCTCTCATTCGACGACTGACTGCATCAGAATCATCTTTCTATACAATCCGGGCTCCATCTGAGCCCCCTCTCCCCGTCCCGTGGCCCGTTAGATGGCATGGAACCCAAATTTTAATCTCCCTGGCCGGGACAGCGAGGACCATTCGCAGAGCATGCTTTATATTGTTCTTGCAATTGCGGTGATTTGATTGTCATTAATGCCTAACTAACCGTACGACGACGGGTCTGCCCTTTTTCCCCGTCTCTCACCTCTCTCGTGAGTCGTAACTCTCTCTCTCGCCTACAGTCCGAGTGCTCCTAGCCCCAAACACTCTCTGGCTTGTTTCGCATCTTGACACTAGATCTCCCGTGCTCCATCCAACAACGGATATAAATCATTGGGATCCCTATCTCTGCAATTAACTACCTTTATCTCTCGTTTCTTCTTTCTGCCCTCCAAGTTGGTTCCTCTCAACGAGATTCCTCACTTCCATTCAGTTTCTTCACGGTGATAATCATTGATCGTTGATCGTTCAATTTTGTGTCTCCTTCTTTCATCCCTTCCTTCATTCCTTTACGGTTGCATTTTCAGTGGTCTCCACGTCCATTTGGATTTTTTGCTTATTTTTGTTGTGAATTTATTATTATCATCATTTTTATCATTTTTATTATTTTGTCTCTCTTTCGCCCCATCCCACCACCACCCACTATAGTGGCGCAGCCCAACCTCAGCGCTAGAACCTCAACGGACCCCCGGCGCGGCGCTTGCGATTCCTTTTCCACCAAACCACTCACAATCGAACACCCCCCCCTTGCTGGTGTCGCTGCAGGACAACGGCCTTGCGATCTTGACGTAATTGCCCCGTGGCGTGGAATTGGGTCTAATTTCCTTTGGGTCCTAAGGCCCTAAGATTATTATTATCTATAACTGCCCTTACTTTTCTGGACTATTTTTTTTTTTCGGATCTTCTGGAATTTTTTTTTCTGGGGTTTCCTTTTAACTTGGCCTGGTTCCGCTTCAAGTCGTCGCAAAATCCCCAGCCCTAGAAAAAGCTCCCTTGACGGGATTCCATTCAGCTCCGGCCTTTCAGTCAATCGTGACCACACTCATCCAGCAACTCCAACACCTGACTGCTATCTTACGATACTCACTCGACTCGACTCGACTCGACTCGACTTCCGATATTCACCATGTTCTCCTGTGCTAACTATCCTCGTGGCTGCCGTGGCCGTGTGAACATTAATGGCGGCAAATGCCCCGACTGTGTGGTATGTTCATCCCGCTGGAAGCTTACTTCCTACTTTATACTGACTCATGGGCCCTACAGCAATTGAAGCTCCGTCACCCTCGGTCAACTTCTCCCTTCGCCCAACCCAGAGATTACCGTCGAGCCCTGCCGTCGGAGATTCTGAACGACTCACCATACAAGGAGATGATCGATCGCTGCGCATGATGAATGACCTGATGGCAACATTGCGACGGGCAGGGGCGCAACGGATTATCTCCCGGATCTCTATCTATTATTGAATGGCAGGGGTCCTGCCGGCTGGGACCGATCCCCGGAGGCCCTTGTGCCCTCGCCCACATTTCCTTCGCGTTTCTTTTTGCATCTTAATCATGTGCTCGGACTGGAATGCATTTCTGGGAGTTTGGATCGATCATCTTCGGGCTGAGACCCGTGTGAGGGCGACTTTGTTGCATCTCGACCGATCGCAACGGTCGGACGCTTCTTTTTTTTTGCTTCGCTGCACGCCCGCCCTCACTCGCCAACGCGGTATCGCTATCTCCGATGGACCTGCCGACAGTTGGAAAGCGCATGGACCTCTGCGACACGATTTTTGTCATCGTATTTCGCATCGGCAAACCGGAGTCACAGCATTGGGTCTACAGGGGTTCTTAGGTTGCTTTACTGGGTGGTTTATGCGGGTTGACTGTGATTTGGGAGTTCCGGAACGGTCTACAGCTGGTCTACAGCAAAGACGCGATAGGGATCCGAGTATCCCTCGGTCTTCGCGATGGGCAGTCGATCTTCTGGATGGCGCACAAGAAAAATGTCAACTCAGCGCGCGCGCAACTGGGAATCTCTGCTGCGGGCGGGCAGTGGGCGCAGGTGGAATTCCTTTTCTTCTTCTTTTCTTTTTCTTCTCCCTTCTTCTCACTATCCTTGACTCCCCCCTTTATTCCTGGTCCTTCCTTTGTGCGTGATCATCATCACGACTTCATCCTGACATCGTCTTGTAATTCTTCTCTTTGTCATGTCTTTGCTGCTTTCGTTGTTGTAATATGCGTTGGCCGATTTACCCATACCCAATTCGGCTACCTGTACGATCCAAGGTACTTCCTTTTTTTTTCTACTCGTCATACTTGAATATACCCTATTTCTTTTTCTTTCCCTTTGCTATGATCATGATTCGTGTCTCGAAAGTAGGTAGCCGTCTTTAACAAAGAAAGCCCGAATTTCGCACTGCACCTATTACCTGGTTCCTACTAGATGCCTGAAACGGACACCGAGTGAGTAGACTTCCTACGGGTTGGGTGAAGTGTGGTGACACCATTCCTCGGTAGATCGATGACCCTCTCGGGATCTGCCTTGAACCCTGTTTCCCCCCTCTCTTACTTTTTGCTTCTACGATTTTCTACGCTGGTCTGTCGTGAACAGCTGATCTCTTTCGTCTTGGAGCCCGTGATGCCTGCAGCATCAGCATCTCACCACTTGCTTGGAAGTACCGTTCGACTGTCCATGTGACCCTTCGAGCCAAGCACCCTGCAGACCAGGTATACCCAAGGTACTACGGTATGGTCGGCGGAGTTCGAAGTCATCATGAATCAACCATTAGTAAGAGCCAGTCCCGAGGACCATCCCTGCGCCGTAACTGCTTATCTGTCACCTGTCATTTGTCTTTGGTAGGGGGGGCGTGCGGCGCAACGTATGAATTCCACCTCAGGGCTCCTCCCCTTCCTTCTTGTGACCCCGCCCCGCTCGGCATTGCCCGGACCGTTGCAGCTTGTTCTTCTGCCTTGCCTTGCCTTGCCTTGCCTTGCTTTACCTGGTCTTGGTCTTGGTCTTCCGATCACCCGTGCAAGAGACCAGCCGTACTGCCCACGGTCCAAGAGGGAGTGGTCGTGTCAGCACGGAGTTAATCGAAATGGGATTGCCGTACTCCGTCCTCACCGTTGGGGTTCCTCCCTCTAGTCTAGACTGCACTGCCTTCGTGTCAGCCTGGTATAGATACTCGTGTTATTTTATGAACAATATTAACAAGAACAAATTAACCAACGGTGTCGCCTGGTCTCAGCATCCCGACACGGTATGAATTACTGACCGACTAAGTTTCTCTCTATGTGTACAGCCGAATTCCCAAGCCCGCCGCTTTGCGAGGTCAAGCCTAGCAAAACGTCAGGAAATATCTTCCTATGAGTATTGTACTTACCCGTCAACGGCATTGATCCACCATCTGCTACCCGGTCTCCACTAACTGCCATCCTCCCCTCCCCTCTTCCCAGTTCCCACCCCCTCACTTGGTACCCGCTCCCTCCCGGTGGTCTGGCACATTCTAAGAGTATGCTGGTATTGGTGCTGGTAAGTGGTGTGACGCGTTTGGGTTCTGGTCTCTGTCGTCCTCTTTGCGATCGTCATGATTCACTCAAACAGCGCATACTCTGAGACTGGCAGTGCGGTGTCGATGTCGACTTTCCTGCTTTGTGGTTGCCTGACGTCAATGCGGGGTAAACGGCCTCTCCTCTCAAACATGAACAAGTTGATGATCGGAGGTGATGCACTTCTATTTGTCTGGAGTAATCAGCCTCGGTTCACTGCTGGACACTATGTTTCCCCCTCGCCGCTGCTGCTGCTGCATGCATGCATGGATCGAGGAACGGCGACGACCGCAGTGCAGATACGCACGCAGCCCACTGGACGTGGAAAACTCCATCCGTGTACGGAGTAGTGTACAGTGTTCTCATCCAGTCAATACAACAAAATGCACCCACCTACAGACCAGTAATCTTGTCATTCCCCTTCCAACAAGACCTAGTCGTAGACGACAACCCGCTGCAGCAAAGTAAGCAATAACACGAGCAAAACCATGCAACCCCACTCGTCAATGACATCGACATCAACCCTGATGGCTGCGCGGTGGCGCACTGATCTTCTTATCCTGACGTCTTATTATTATCGATTATTCGGCAGAAGGGTGGTGTGTAGGTGGCATATGCAGCCGGGATCGGCGTCTAGACCTGTCCGTGGGTCGAGCCCTGCCTTGGTCTTCCCGTGCGGGTTGACTAGGTGTCGCGCTGGCTGGCTGGCTGGCTGGTTGACTGGCTAGTGACTTGGCAGGTAGGTGTTGGCTGCAGATGATCTGCTCTGCGTTGGCTTGGGGGGATGCAATGCACTGTTAGTACTTACTTCCCGTCGGGGTGGTGGCTGGATTGGATTGGATGGGTCTAGATGGGTGATGTTGGGTTGGTTATAGAAGTACCTAGTAGCGATGGGTGCGGTCCAGTGGGTTCTGGGGATACGAGGTCACGGTACATATTATAGGAGCCAGGGTGACTAGGCAGGGGGTAATGGTAAATAAGTTTCAACGTCCAGGTTAGAGAGAGGTAACCCTTCGGGGTGTGGGTATAAGGGAGAGGTAATGTACAGTATATGTGCTCGGGTTTACTGGTTCGAGCATTCCCGGGCCCCCAGTTGATGGCGGGGTTTGGTTTTTCTGGGGGCTAAATGTGGGCTACAAGGATAGAACGGTACTGGGATGTTGGGTGCCGGCTGGAGCTTTGACAGTGCATTTGACAGGTGAGGTTCGGTGGACTGATTGGGATGGGGTATAAATGTATGGAGTATTGGGGATGGGTTATTATGTGAGGTGAGTGGAGGAAAGGGTCGAGACCGGTCGAGGCGGCGGTGGGGATCATCCCTGGGGTTCCAGACTCTTCTTGGTCAGTATGGGCAAGAGAGTTGGTACTGTGTTGCCTGGCTTGGCGGGTTGAGGGATTGTAATGACTCGGATGACTTTCGCTTTATATACGGTGATCAGATAAGTTGTCATGTCGTTGTGGTTGGTCAATTGATGCTTGGCATAAATAGAGATGTCCTGTGTTTATGTACTAGTAATTACTGGGTTCTGATGGACCACCTTCTCACGGTATTGTGAGTCGTTGAAAGTGCACCTCAAGTCACAAATCCATGGCATAGTTTCTATCAACTAGACTATCAGATATAACTTGTATGCGAAACACCTGGCAAAACACTTGGCCACAAAGGAAGAGGCTACGGTTACATCGTGAGCTTTGAATTCACGACTTATTCATATGGCAACCATGTGGACAGCACCACATCCGACTCGCACCTCTAGATTATATGTGCTTCGCAAGAGCTCCAGTAAGGTCGTGGGAGCTTAAGGAAGGCGCATTCAACGCGCCTCATCTCCCAAACATGCAATCGCCCAAACGTCCCTTCCTCAGCAAGATGGCACCTACGAGCATACAGTCTCCACCCGCCGTGAGCGTCCCGCTTCCAATCCACACATCGTTTAGTGAATATCACAAGACCTTGATATAGGTACTTCTGCAGCTTATCCGCTTGCGTGAACAGTTCTCCGTCGTCGAGAACAATGGATCGCTTGCGAAGATCCAAATCTGCGCGCTCCGTCCGGCGAAGCCACCACAGCTCCGTCTCCAGCGACACCTCCGATCCTGTTGTCGCGAGACAACACGCCACCACAGCTGCCTCTCTCGCGATGCTGCGCTCCAAGTGCTCGTATGATGCTCTGGGCGGCCCTGGAAGCATGGCAGTGCCCTCTAGAAGCCATCGATATACTAGATCGCGGCAAAACGCAAGCAATTGCCCCCTCGACAGCGCAATTTCTCGCTCCTCAGTTACCATGGACTCCAGCACACACGGCGAGGACTACTCGTCTGTGACACTGCCTTCCATAAGCGAGTTTCAGGGTTTCGACAGCCAAGATTATTTTTTGCCCTCGTCTTATAGACGTCTGCGCAAGTCACGATCCATGTTCTCCACTGGACAACGCTGTTCGCGCATGTCTCACGGAGTCTCCTCCCCCTTGAACGATGCTACAATTACTGAGGGCGAGCAAGCCTCGCGTACGGCACGCACTTATGGCACCTTGCGGCGTTCAATGTCTTTTCTTCGCGGGGAAAAGCCGCCGGCTGGTCCGCTACGGCATGTGCAGAGTCATGACACGGCAATTGACCTGGCTCGCAATCAGTTTCAACAGCAGTCGGCAGATGACTCCCCTCAGACGGAACAGCCGCGGCTGTCTGTGCCTAAAACTCGTCGAGAGCATAGAGCATTCAGAAAAACGCTTCGTCCGACCGCATCGGCTGCGGGTGCTGCTGGCACGCCTTCGGCTCCCCAGCCCAGAAGCGTTCACTCTTATGGAAAAGCGAGATCTCTCTCTTCGTCCATCAAGAAAGGAATCAAGAAGGTCTTGGGTCTTTCGAGACCATCTGCGGGCGAAGTCGTGGCGCCGGGGGGTTCTCCATCCCACCAGGACAAGACAGGGACAGGTGTCAATGAACGGGGCACTGGGCGCTGGGTAACGCACAGCCCCCACACTCCTACTACGACTCATCTTGAAGCCTATGTACACACGAAACAGTATCCAGACGCCGTGATTGCCGAAAGCTCAGAAAGCGTGGCTACGAGTCGCTCTCGCGTGACAAGCTGGGCAGACTCGACCGTTGCAAATACTATTGTGACCGGCAACATAGGTGGTCGAAGCCATTTGTCGGTAATTGAAGAGAAAGTTCATTCGGAACAGGCCCTTGCAGGTGCTTCGTCCTATGAAAACAGCCCCATTTCCCACGGTAGCTCTGTCAGGCCAACAACCAAGATTGACAGCCAACGGTTGTATTCCGCCTTGATGAGAAGGATTGGTGAGGGCAAAGCACCGGATGCAAGCGAAAGCATCGCCATTGGTCATGTCAAAGAGCATCGCATCGTCCCAACGCCTGCTGCCTCAGTAGCTGTGCGTCACAATGGGCAGACCGTCCGTATGATTCCTAGTGATGAATCCATCCCATCATCCAAGTCCTTCATCACCGCGAACGCCGGCACGAAGACTCCGCCGCGACGGTCACAGTGTCCCACTCAGTGCCTCCCAGAATCCTCTTGTCCTGGCAAGAACCGATTGAGGACCTCCTTGACCTCTGGTAACGAGGGCATTGCTCTTACAAGGGCCAGCAAGCCGTCTATGGAGGTAGCCGCCGGACGCCTAGGTACCCCCGATCATCAGAGTCCTGACGCAGTTTCCAACTCTCCCAGTGTATATTCTCGCTCCACCGGCGGCAAGTCGCTCGATACAACCAACGGCGAGGTTTCCTCCAAGTTGCCAGACGAGCCAGGAACGGCTACAATCTACGACACTCACCGAGCTACCTACAGCTCCCCGAAGCACTATCCGGAAGTTCATTCACGTCGAGCATCGGCCCGGCCCAGCGCGGACTGGAAGCAATGGATGCACACGGAGATTGCGAAAATTGAGAATCTCAACCCCACCCAATCCCACTATCGCGAGAATGCACAGATCCAAAGCGATGAAGATGACTTATTTAGCGAAGCTTCCACTCGCTGGATCGAGAGAGCTCAAGGCGGTGTCTTTATCGACGACGATATGTGGTCGGATCGCAAGGTCACTTCGACTAGCAATTTTTCGCGTCCCTTCAGCCGGTCGTCCAGTGTTCAGACCGTAGTAACCACGAGAAGAGAGCAGAACGACGGACCAGCGCCCCCGCCGCTGCCTTCTAGACCGATGTCTCCAAGCTTCACCCACCATGCGATTAGCTACGGCCCCTTCCAGAGTCAAATCGATTCTCGCAGGGACAGTTTTGCGTTGTCGCCAATGCAAACAATTCCATCAAACCGATTCCGCATGCCCGAGTCCCCGACACCGCGAAGAGACAAATCTGGAGGAGTATCTCATAAGATGGCGAGTGCAACGTACGGCAGACATCCGGCCAGGTGCCCCCCGGCAGCGCGGGATTCCAGGTCCCTGCATGGTCGAACGAGTCGAGGGTATCGCGACCACCGACAGCTAACCAATGAGAACGTGAAAGTCGAGAACGACTACCATGACATGAAGGGTCAGGATACTCCATCGCCAAGTTCATGCTCGCCCATATCGAGCAAGCGTATGGTGGAGATGTTTTTGGAGAGCCGACGACGCCAGGCTGGGGTGGAAGCGACTGATGGGGGTGCTATGAGTGCCTTCATCTAGCGGTTTTGGTCCTGGAGATATTGTTTTGTGTTATGAACAAGAACAAGACACTTATGCCTTGGGCTGATGAATTGTTTGTGAGCCGTACTTTTTGTTCCTCCATAGATGTATGTATGCATGCTCTTCAGGGTGGCTATGGATAGTTATTCTATGAGCAATGGATAATCAAACAGATTGTATATGTTCGTGCTATGAGTTCAGAATATCATTTGATTTCTCTTCCTTCTTTTTTTTTTTTTTTTTTTTGTTTTCCCTTCAAGTTCAGGAAGAAACAGGGGTTAATTTGGGGAGTCAGTAGAGGGGGGTTCGGGGTTTGTGCAGCCAGAAGCTTAGCGGCGGGCCAAAGCAGGCTGAAAGGCACCAAAAGGAACAATGGCGGCCAGCCCAGCCAGGCTGAAACATTTCTTAGTACGGAGTAGATACAGTACAGCCTGAGGACTAACAGGACTAACTAACTGACCACCACTTCCTCCTCCACTTGTGGCTGCGTCATCTTCTTACTCCTTCTCCCTCTCCCTCTCCCTCTCCCTCTCCCTCTCCCTCTCTCTTGCGTCTGACTGGCATCCTTGTCTTTTTCTTTTTCTTCTCCTTGGCTCTTATGATTACATAGGTGGAATTCTTTCTTTTTACTGCATTCGATTCGTTCCTTAAGACTGTTGCTCCCCCTCCTGGATGGCCCATCACTGAACCTCCCCTTCCGTTCCCCTCGTTTTGCTCCCCTCCCCTCTTCCCCCCCCGAGGGGCCACGCGGCACGATGCAGTCCATGCAAAGGCAGTTCGGCCGCTTCATGAAGCGGTCCGCCGACGAAAGCCAGGTCGCGATTCTTCTCAAAGACTTCGAGGAAGCTGACAAGCTTCTGGGCCGAGTATGTAAACAAACCCACCATCTATCTCCCCGCAGCAGCACAGGAACTAACTTTCGGCCACCCGCCGTCACTCGCTCCCCTCAGATCATCGAATTCACCAGCGCATGGCGCGATGCCTGGTCCTCGCTTCTCCTCCACCAAAACCGCATGCTCGCCGAATTCAACGCCCTCTATGCTCCGATACTCGGTTCCTCCGACTCCTCCACCGGCCAAAAAGCCGCCCCGACGCCACGGGAAACCCTGGCGCGGACAAATAAGCTTCGGGAACAATACGAGGAGCTCCGGCGAGAGCTGCTGGCCGATATCACCGCCGTGGACGAGCGGATGATCAAGCCGGCAACCCAGGCCAGAGAGTACCTGGTTCCGATGAAGAAGACGATCAAGAAGCGGGATGATCGTAAAGTGTGTTTCTCCGCCACCTTTGAGTGGTCCATGCTGATTTGAGTTGTTCCAGCTCGACTATGAACGCTACCAGAGTCGCGTGGATAATTACACCAAGAAAACGAAACGATCGGATCGCGACAATGCAGCCCTCGTCAAGGCTGAGGGTGACCTCGCCAAAGCAACAGAGGTAGGTCGCCACAAATCCTCGCAGTGACGTGGTCTGACAGGAGCAGGACTATAATGCTGCGGATGAGCAACTCCGGCACAGTCTCCCGCCGCTAATTGCCGCTGCCTTCTCTCTGCTCCCCCGTTTGCTGGCCACTCAGATTGAGCTCCAAAACAGTATGTTAGCGCATTACTACACCGTGGTGCTGGAGTACAGCCAGGAGGAACAATTCCCGGTCCCCGCGCCGCCAATGGAGCATATCGTCGAGGACTGGGAGCGCGCCCATCTGCCCGTCCAGCAGGAAGCCGAAAGTTTCGCTAGCATCGCCAACGGCAAGACCGTTCGCATGTCCCCGGTGGACGAACATCAGCGCAACGGCCATAATTATCTCAGTCGCCCTGCGAATCTAATTTCTAGTTACTGCCGCTCACCGGGCGCCCACGAAGAAACGCCGCCACCAAAACCTCCACGGCCCGTTTCCCCCAATCCCGCCGCAGTGCAGCGCAAACTCCCGCCTTCAGCGCCTCCGGCAGCTCAGACTAAGCTTCCTCCGATGCCACCACCGCCCGCCTACGATACCAAGCCCCGTCCGAATCTCGAAACGAAGCCGAAACCCATACCCCGACCGAAACCGCAGCTGTCGAGCATGCCGGCCGCCTCAACGTCATCCCTCAATCTCCCCTCGAGCTCGAGTCACCATCTCTCCCCCCAAGCATCAGGGCCCCAAACCTCTGCCTCGTCTCCCGCAGCTGAATCGTACGTCTCTGCGGCCGAGTACATCCGTTCCCCGTCGCCGGGAGTGTCTTCCGTTGCTTCACGAGCCGACTACTTTGGTCGAAATAGCAGCAACAATCAGCATACGTCACCCTCTCCAGCATCGGCTGCGGCAGCAGTGTCTCCCGGGCTCTCTTCCGTTGCGGCTCGTGCGGACTACTTCAGTCGGTCCAACAGTAGCAACCACCTTCAGTCGTCAACCCCAGTTGCATCGGCATCTTCCCTGTCGCCTGCGGCGGCGGCGGGTATCTCTCCCGGCTTATCCTCCATTGCTTCCCGAGCGAATCAGTTCAACCGCTCGAACAGCAGCAACCGCCAGCCATCTCCCTCGCCATCCCGGGCGGCAGTGTCTGCCGTAGCGGGCAAGAAGAAGCCGCCTCCGCCTCCGCCGCCACGCCTGAATTCGCAGAATGCGCTGTTCGTGACGGCGCTGTATGACTTCGGGGGCCAGGGGGCGGGGGATTTGTCGTTCCGGGAGGGCGACCGGATCCGTGTGCTGAAGAAGACGGAGAGTACGGATGACTGGTGGGAGGGGGAGCTGAGGGGCGTCAAGGGGAGTTTTCCGGCTAATTATGTGGAGTGAGTGTGGCGGTGGTCGAGGAGAGGATAAAAGTCGTAATCACAATGCATTGTAGGAGTCGTTTGGACTTGAGATGCTATCAATTCTCAAAAGAGCTTTATATCTGAGTAACAGTCAACGTGGTCTGAAAGTAATTCGGCTCTGAAGTGGAGAGTGCCCATGTAGGAGACGGGAGTCAACAAGAGTGTATACTCGGCTCAGCTCAGGCACGGGACTGACCGCAGCCTCAGGCGCGTCTCGGCCGCCGGGAGATTTACTCAGTATCTTTTCTCCGCGTCGGTTTCTCCAACTTTCTTGCAACCACCACACCACGCCCACCACTTGTCCGATTCCTCTATTTTCGAACCCATCACCACCGATCAACAGCAGCTACACCATTTACCACGACCTACAACCTCCACCTCGCACACAAATCCGATGGTCCCCCAGAACAGGGTCCCCCACCCTGGACAGACCCTTCCTCCCCCACCACCACCTTGAAAGCAGCAGCAGCAACAGCAACAGGCAACACGCAAACCCCCTCCGCACCAACCAACCAACCACACACAATCCACCATTCCCTCAAATCCCAAGCTCGATCCCAAGACGCCCACACAATGACGTACCCCTCCACCCCCACCCCCACCCCCTCGGGCGTCACCACCACCTCACCAACCTTCACCACCCCGCTCACCCAAAACACCGCCCCGGTCATCAAACACCGCTGCCTCTTCACGCACGACACGCGCCGCAAGGCCAAGCGCTGGCAGGACGGCTACCTGCGCTACCACACCTTCAACAAGCGCGTCATGGCCTACGACACCAGCGGCAACTTCATCGGGGATCTGCACTGGCGCCAGGACGCGGCCGTGCAGGACGGCGACGAGCTCGAGCTGGATCGCGGCGTGTTGGTGCAGGTCTGTGAGGCCGTTGGGCGGTCGGAGACGGATCTGGGGGCTGTTTTGTCGCATTCCCACGGGTCTGCGGGTGGGGGTGTTGGGGGGGATGGGGTCGGGAGGAGGGGAGTCGGGGTTGGTTCTGGTGCTGCTGGTGCTGCTGGTGGGAGTACGCAGGGTTCGGTTGCGGGGTCGCCTTTGAGAATGTCTGGGTTGGCGGGGTCGCAGCCGCAGCCGCAGCAGTCTATGCGGTCTTTGAATGATTTGCTGGGGATCAGGAAGACGATGCCAACTTTGGGGGGGACGGGCTTGGGCTCAGGGGCGGGGACTTCGGGGTTGGCTGCGACGCGGATTATGCAGGGTCCGGATCGCGGGGGCGGGGAGTGGTCGGCTGTGCGCGCTGCGAAACGGCAGAGGGTTGATTGTGTGGGTTCGGGTGCACTGGAAGGAAGATCGTCTGCGCAGCAGCACCAGCACCAGCACCAGCAGGTCCCTTCTCGTCGTGTGCTGCCTCAGCCGGTTCAGCCTCGACCGCGGCCGGCGGTCGTTGACCTGACGGGTTCGTCTACTGCGTCGGTGTCGAATTCAACTGCTACTGCTGCTGCTACCGCTACCGCTACCTACACAAGGCTGCCGAGCCACGATCTTGGACGACAAACGGCCGACTCGAGGACAAGTGTGCAAGCTGCTATTGCGAAGAGCATGTCTCGCGGGGAGGGGAGTACTATTCCTTCACAGCGACAAGTGTCGCGCAAAGAAAACAGTACTCTACACCAGCAACAGACGTCACGCAAAGAGAGCAGCAATCCTCCTCCACAACCACAAGCAACCCGCCAAGAGAGCAGCAATCCTCCACAGCTACCGTCGACACGCAAAGAAAGCACCTCCACGTCAGAAGAACCACCCGTCCTTCTCCGACTCTCCACCAGCAAACCCCGCAAGAAACTGATGTACTCAGCCTTACTCCCCAATGGCGGCGGACAACTCGCCAAACCAGCTTCACTAGCATCAGCATCAGCTCCAGCTCTTGCTCCAGCTCTAACACCAGCTCCCTCTAAGAAACCAGCTCCAGCTCCAGCTCCACCCAGAACCAACAAAGAACCTCCACCCCCTGCACCCCCCGCACAACCACCTACAACCACCACTCCCCCAAAACCCCACGACTTCACCCCCTCAACCTCAACCCAAACCATCCTCAACGACCTCATCAACGTACCACCACGCATCCCACCCCTCCCAAGAAACCACACAGCCCCGAAACCAAACCCAAACCCAAGACCAAACATCACGCACACCAGCCTCCGCAAGTCCTACTCCGACCCCACCGCCCTAACCACCACCACCGCCCACAGACCCAACAATTGCAACGCCTTCACCACCGCAATCCCACCAGACCCCGCCGACCCCTTCGACCAAGGGCCCTGGACCCGCGAGGCCTTGGATCTCTTTGATTTCTGGCCCGCGGGGCGGGCGAAGCCTGTTTAGTTCACTTCATCGTATTCTTTACTTTGGGTTGGGTTGGGGATTGATGGGAGGATGGGATGAAACAGGGGTACGGAGTAATGGAAGGAGAGCTGTATATCTACGGTATATATGTATCCTGCTCGTGCTCTGCAGGATGCGAGTGAGTGGATGATGAGGATATTACTTTCGGGTTGTGCTCTTTCCTTGAGATATTCTGTTTCTGTGTCCTGATGACCTATGATTGATACCCTTTTGCATTTCTTAGAATAATTATATTATAGCCATGTATACACTCTACCACCATGCCACAATACCTTGAAATACGCATACACCATAGCGGCGGTCCCTAAATCATTTCTTACTCGTTGACTGTCTGCGACAGAGATTCTAGCCTACAATAGGCCTGTGCATTACAACCACAGGGCACAATACACGCCGCACCGCCAGGTATATACCTCCCTCCCAAAACACATACATCACGAACCCATATTACAGGCCTACAAGAAAACACCCCCAAGCAACCAGATCCATGCGTGTCTGTGCGCGAGTGGCAATCCATTAAGTAGCAGGAAAGGAATCCCAGGTATACAGTGAGTCAGTCAGTCCGTCAGGGAAATACAGCAAGATCAAAACCTTCTTTCAAAGAGTGTCAATTGCCTCCTCAAGCCAGCCAAGCAGCAGGTTAATCCACATAAGAAAAGGAAAATATCACCGTCACTAGTGGGTGTTTGTTGTAGATAAAGGTAGGTAGGTTAAGTGTGTAAGTTGGGTTGGGTTGTAAGTTAGGTGGTTGGTGGTTTTCATGCGATGGGAGAAAAAGCGCAGCGCAATGAATAAGCCAAAAGGAAACACAGAGTAAAAAAGAATGACAGGAATATCAAAAAGCCAACCGGGCACCGGGAGTGGAGGAGGAGGGATGGATGGGGCGGCCGCCCGCGAGGGGATTAAAATCGAGTAAATATAGAGAGACAAAGAAGGGTTTGGAGCCCGGGGAGGGGAAAACAACAAGACGAGACGAGTTCGCCCTTGACGAACAAGGGTATGCAAGTTCCAGACGCTCAGTGTGCACTTATTCAAACTCCAGACATTATAAAGGTACTCCCGTCGGGTGAACAGTACGATGACAATGGCGATGCAATGAAAGAGATCCGTGCAGACACACGCAAAACTACGGGTTTCGGGGCGATGATTAGCCCGGCCAATAGACGCGCGACGCAACTCAACTCCAAGTGGTGGAGGTTCAATGATGGGAATGAATCCGGTTCACCCGCGGGCTATATTTGCTTGTCCTAGACAAGGCACTGACATCATGTTTGCCTGGTCAAGTTAGCTGGTGAACAGTAATGACAAGTCGAGGAGTATACATACCATCACAACAAGCTCGCACGTTCTCGAGCCGGTCACCCTGGCTTTCTTGCCTCTCCATCGTGTGCCGAAAGTCATCTTGGCTGTCACGGGTGTGAATGCTTCCCTCATGGACACTCGAGCTGGCATAACGAGGACCCTTGCGGCCAAACGACCCCTTGATCGTCGTGTTCAGGATCGTGCTGAGGCGGGAGCTAGACCCGTTCCTCTGCTCGGTAAAGGACGAGGGGGAGGCAAGCGAAGGGGAGCCTCGACCCGGCGTCAATGTGCGGCGCGATGAGATGGTGGAGCCGGCCCGCTCCTTGGGCCAGTTCCGTGCATTCCGACTGCGCGAAGAGGAGAAGGAGAGTCTCGAGGTCTGGCGGGAGCGTGAGCGGAACTCGGGATTGAACTCATCGATGTCTTCCAGAGAAGCGTTACTCGGATGCTCCTCGCCATTCTCTGCCGAGTTGCGCAGCAGGAGGTACGAAAGTGCATTGAACCACGTCTCGTGCCGCTGGCTGGTGGTTGCTGTGAACCGAACCCGGCGGCCTGGGCTAACCACCTCCAGACTGCGGCAGTGGAGGCCAGGAGGATAAGGATTGTCATCAGGGACGACCCTGACAGCCTCAATGGGAACACTCTTGGTCTTCAGTTCACGTGTGCCAGCGGTCTGAGGATCTTGCGCGCTCCAATACAGCGTACGTGTATAGGGGTGAACCCAGAAGTAGCGTCGGTGTCGAGTGCTGGAGACCTCCCCAGTGACAGTCTTGCGAGTGTACTTCCAAAGGAATTCGCCAATCATCGTTTGTGTGATAGCCTGGATCATCCTCGGGTCCGTACCAGCGGCATAACCCTGAGGGCCGATGGACTGCGCAGCAAACCGCTCATCGATCTCAGAAGCAAAGGATGAAACCGACGACCTCCGTGAGATGTGACTGTGACTCTCGCTTCTGAGTTTGACGCGGGAGGTCGTAGTAGACATCGAGTTGACTTGGAGACCCGACTCGTTGGGAGTCCGTGGGCGCTGGCTTACATTGGTTCGGTGAGCGGAAGCTGGGGCAAGGGGCGGACCCATCAAGTTTGGAGAAGATGGCCGTTGGTCCAATGATCGCTTCTCAGCCGCCATGATAGCCTCCTTGTGGTCGGTGGGCAAAGGCGGGTGGCTCTGGATGCTTGAGGTATGGCTCAGCGAACTGCCTGGCCTGAGCTGATGGGATGGGAGAGAGGATTGAGAGGACTGATGAGTGGGACGAGTGCGTGCTCGGGGTGTGGCAAACGGTGAGGTGTTCTGCTCCTTGGCCTTGTCACTGTCCGGAGGAGATAGTGGCCGGGTGGTGACACGATCCATGAGAATCTGGTCAATTTGCTTCGACGAGAGGATTGTTTGGGCACCCTGGTCAGTCCGTTCCACCCGACTCGATGATTGCTGTCGTGTGTGGCGTGGGACAGCATTGCCAGAAATGGTGCTCAAAGGCAGAGTGGAGTCTGGCGTTCCGTTTGTACCACTGGCCGCATATTTGCTTGGACTATCATCATTGACAAGAAGCAATGGTAGTTCGGAAGCAGGGAGACCCTTGACCATTTGGATGCTGTGCTCCGGTGGCGCATTTTCATCGGTCAGCTGAACCGGGGGCACAACAACAGCCGTCGGGACATGTTTGACAGGGATCGTTTCCACCGCGCGCACTCCAGACAGTGAGATTTCAGGAGCTTGAACCACTGGTGCCTCGTCCAACTGTGGTGTAGCTGGTTCCGTGCTTTCCGACGCGATGACAGAAAGATTCAAATCTGGAAGCTTGGGCTCGGCAACCTCTCGCTCACCCAGAACTGCCAATTCCGGCTCAGCCGATGCGTGCAGAACAGCCAAAATAGGCTCGGTTTCTTGCGAGAAAATCGACGATACACCCAGTTCTGGAAGCTCGACTTCCTGGGCTCCCTCCACAATGTTCTCAGGCTCTGGGTCTACGCTCCGCTCAACGACTGCCAGGACAGGCTCCGTCTGCTGGGCGACTATGGATGATAGAGTCAGCGGTGGAAGCTCCCGTTGGACTTCGACGCGCTTCTCAATGAACACAGGCTCGACCACCGGAGTAGGTTTGGGAATGGCCGCGACAGGCTCGGTGTCCAGAGAGTAGACTGACGAGACAGTGAGCTCCACAATCTCAGTGTTGGTGCCATGTTCAGCAACGACGACCACCGGCGCAGGTTCAGGGAGGGCTGCCACAACGGGCAGGGTATGTTGAGATGAAACTGTTGACATCGCCACGTTGGGAACATACGCAAGTTCGGGTTCAGGGACACTCGCAACGATTGGCTCAGTAGAAGCGGAGGAGATCAAAGACAACGCCACCTTTGGCGGATGAGGGATGACGGAGGCAGAGGGTTCTGTCGTCACTCCGACAGCATATGCAGTATCCAGATGAGGGCGTCTTGGTGGAGATGGAATGGTCTCCTCAGAAGAAACAGAGGAGACTTCCAACTGCAACTGAGCGGATGGCTGCTCTAATTCTCTCTGGGTCTCGGCGATGACTGCCTCGGATCCAGGGACGATCCACTGCGTTGAAGCGTGCACCAGTTCAGGCGCTTGCTCTTGCTCCGTCGCAGTGCCAGCATCAGATGTGGCTGGATTCGAGGAAGATAATTGTACGTTGTTAACCGTTTCCTCGATAGCAGGGACTGCAGTGACTGCAGCAGGCACGGCGGGCTCCCATGGGTCCGTCATCATACCGGAATCAACCATTAGAGGTCTTGAAACAGTGTCAAGAACAGCTTCTGATGGCCGTCTGGAATCGTAAGCGGCGAGAATGCGCGGAGTCGAGGCCTGGGATGCCGTGTCGAAGCGCATCGGAGGTCCAAAGTCACCCTCTTGGTCATCGTCACCATCCAACTCAGCAAGCTCCATGAAGAGACTCTGTCCCTCTGGGCTTGCTGAGCTTTGCATGAAGCTTGTGGCTGGAGAGTCGCGAGCGGTGGAGGGCCTGCTATTGGAAGCCATGGGAGCCTCGCCAGACGGACGGATCCTTCTCACGATACTCCTCTTGTTCCTTACCTTGTACCTAGGACTAATTTGGCTAGGCGATGGGAAGCCTTCCTCATCGATCACGTCCTCGTCACTTGAGTTGGATGCAGTACTCTCGTAAGCCTTTCTGTCGCGGGTCTTGGCCATCGTGAAAGAGGACACGCGCCCGCGTGGCGTCCTCTGGAGCCGGTCATCTGTCTCCGTGAGCTCGCCGCTATCCGTGCTGTCATCAGCCATACTTTCTAGGCCAGTCTGGAAAGCTTCGCTTTCCGTGGCCGTTCCTCGTTCGGTGGCTGTCTCAAAGTTGTCGTCGGCTTCGGTAGCGGTCTGGTATGCGTCGCTCGGCTCTTCAGATGACTGTCCTCCCAAACGGGCCCGGGAGGCCTTGAGAGCGGCTTTATGAGAGGGACTGGCGTCGGTGGCATTGTCTTCCCAGTCCGATTCATGGATTTCAATCTCCGCTCTTTTCCGACCCGCACCCAGCAGATCGGGCCGTGCGGCCTTGCGTGCAGGGTCAGGTTTGGTCTTCTGGCGTTTGCTGAGCGGACCGGTTGGCGCAGTGGATTCACGGCGCTTCGTCTCCAGTTCATCGCGGGCCTCCTGCAGCATGCGCTTCAGGTCAATTTTCTCGGTCTTTTCACGATGGATGGTGCTCTTGAGATTCTGGATCATGCGGTGGGCATGACCGAGCGAACTCTTCAAGGTCTCCGTTTCGAGGTGGTTGTGTCGCGGGGTGAACTTGTTGGGAGACGGCGGCGGGGAGTTCTCGGGTGTCGACTGGTCTTGGTCGTCTGAGTCTTGATCCCGATGGACTTCGCGAGAAAGCTCTTGTTCTTGCTGACGGAGGCGCATGGCCACTGCCCTGGCGAGCTCCTCATTCTGGGAGTTCAATTCCTCGAGTTTCTGCTGCAGCGCCAGCTTCTCGGTATCTCCAGCATGTACGTGGCGACGCAGAACGTGAATCTCGGCATCGTTGGCTTTCTGAGCAGCTGTGTGATCTTCGATCAGCCTCGCATTGGCCTGTCTCAGATCCTCGAGCTCCCGCTCCATGGCGCTTTTCTCTGTGGCCAAAGCACCCAGGCTGCTATTGAGTCTGCTTTCTCGGTCGGCTGCTTCCTTGGCAGCTGTCATCAGCTCGCGGGTTCGAGTCTCCAGTGTCCAATTCTCATCTTTATAGCGCTCTTCGCTTTCGTCGAGTACCCGGATTCGTTGAGCATAGCCCTCCGCCTCGAGTTCGAGGCGCGACTTCTCGAGATTCACGTTCTTGAGGGCATCCTCACGCTCTGCAAGGAGAGCTTGCAACTGGCGCACTTGTGCGAGGAGGGAGGTGGAAATCTCGGTGGCGAACTCAATGTCATGGACCCGGTTGGAAGGCTGATTGCGCTGCTTTCGTGACGGAACGCTGACTTTACTGGGCGAGTTGGTGGCCTGGCCGGCGAAGAGGGCGGAGCTAATGGGTGACTACAGAACGAGCGTCATTAGTTGTGTGCAAGAAACATCAGAACGGATGCGCCCTACCTTTTGCTCATGCGGAGTTCCGAAGTGGCTATCTTCACCGCTGGCGAGACGCTTCGGGGCAAGGAATGCGCGTGCCGTTTCGCGGCCAATCTCGTTGTACTCCTTCTCCAGATCCACGAGCTTTCGACGTAGGTCCGGGCCAATTTGGCCCTCCTCCTGCTGTTGCTCCACTTCTCGCAGCTTTTCCTCGAGCTGTTTCTGCTGTTCGATCAGGGCCGTTCCCAGCTTGCCTGCCTCTTCGAGCCGGCGCTCCGTTTCCGCCAGATGGGCCTCGAGCGCCCGTTTGGCTTGGGCGGGGGAGGACGCATTCAGGCTGAACAATTGGGTGTCAAAGGAGGAGTATTTGTGCGAATCGCGAGAAGCGATTCCCTCCCTGGCATGGGAGACGAAAGGATCTTCGACCGTAGACATATTGGCGGGACTTCGTTATTTATCATCCGGCGGGGCAGGATCGTGGTCCAAGTGCGAGGAGATTGTGGTGAACGGTCGGATGGATTCGCCGCAGTTGCGGTCTGAGGTCTTGAAGACAAGACTCAGGTGCCGTGGGTATCCCGCGTAACTCGTCGCCTCGGTATTCGTATCGTCGTATCAATTCTGAATCATCCTCCAGCTTGCGCTCAATTTTCCGTCGGATTATTTCAAAGTCGATTCCTTGGGCTGTGAGTTCTGTTTACTGAGCCGACCAGCGAACTTGGCTCCGCAAATACCGGGGCTTCGAACCGTGCGTGGCAGTGGAGCGACACAAGGGATGCGCGCGGTCGGGTCGGCAAGTCCACGCAGCGAACGCGTCTATAGGCGACTGGAAGACGGATTGGAGGGGATCGAGATTGCTGATCGAGCCGAAGGGTTGAGAATGCAGCTAGATGTCGTTCCGAGGAGAGAATCGAGGTGCGACCGGGAAAGCGTCACCACAACAAGGCCAGACAACAAACGCGTTGCAGACGCAAGGTGACCTCGTTGTGCGTCGAATCAGGATGCAGGCCAACCAGATCGTCAAGTCCAATCGCTCAGCCTTCGGGACCAGGCAGCGGGCGATGCTCTCGGGGTCTTGCGGCGCAACAAGCAAGGCCCGACAGGCGCGACAAACGAAGGCAGTGCGCTAATCAGCCACGGGGAGCGGGTGGGTGCGATGATGAACGGCCACCTAACGTGCCGTTCGGGCGATAAGATTAGGATCAATTGAATTAAAGGAAAGAAAGGAAATAATAAGGAAGGACAAGAGTGGTGATTAATTGCGAAAGAGAGAAAGAAAGAAAGCAAAAAAAGAAGAGGAGATGAAGAAGGGGGGTGAGTTGAGAAATGAAGAATGAGGGAGGGAGGGAGTGAGTGAGTGAGTGAGGGAGTGATTTCAAAAGGCAGTGCCGGAGAGGGGAGGGGGTGGAACAACGAGACGGTAGACGACTCGTTGGGCGGGGAGACACACACACACGGAAGGGAAGGGAAGAAGAGGAGAAGAGAAGAGGAGGAGGAGAAGACTAACGTTAACTAGCAAGTAGGAGTGAGAGAAGGGAGAGCGAAGGAAAGGAAGGACGGCAGGGGTACTAGGTAGTTTTGGCTGGCCTCAGGAATACACAGCACACCAGGCTAATTATTGCAGTGGAATGGAGACAATCCAGGCATACTAACGACGCCCAAACCATTGATCTGATACGTAATACTCAATGGTCCAGACATCCATAAATGGAGGGAATCAAATGAAGCGGAAAAGAGAGACAGAAAAGGGATCAACCCGGTGATTATCTACGGGGTGTCAGGAGCAACCTTGGAACCAGCGTAGGTCTACAATAGGTTATTTTGATGTCAACAATCGGCATGAACCAGAACCAGAACCAGATTGACGCATCCAATCCTGGACTGACAGGTTGGCCCTCCTTAAGTGATTTTATTTGCTCGGTTTGCCTTGTTTGGCTGATTTGTTTGCTACATTCAGATTCAGTCACTCGATTATGTCTACACGTGACCTCACCTGACCCGGAACTGAGCTGCAGTCGCCAGATCGAGAACAGAGCGAGCGTACGTCACTTGACAGGAACACCTCACCGAGTTGACCGCATCTGCTACTCAATATGTGGACTGACATGCTGCGTGGCTGCAGCTCATACACATCTTAAGGTTTTGCAGGGAGTGACACCGACTCACCTTGCGGTTGTGTAGGTTTGATATAAACTTCCGCCTAGCCGTAACCATAGTCGCCCAACAATCTTGAATTGCTTGGGCTTGGGCAAGTTCGAGATCAACAACAATCATGACCACTGCCAGAGATACAGGAGTACTCATACACCGTAACTACGCCGCTAGAGCGGTGGACTCGGATGCCAAGCTTTCTGGCCAGGGGCGAACCGTGGGAGTGCCCCTGGTCTAAAGCATCCCCGTCCTCTCCTCCACCTCCTCCACCTCCTCGGTGGAATTCGGCTCAACGTCTGTATCACAGTACAGCAACGAAACAATGATGTCACTGAGAAAGACCTCCAAGGTAGCTGGGTGGGCTACCCGACCGATCTGAGCAATGGTCGATCGTCCAGCCAGGCTTCAAGTAGGGGCCTCCCTAATCAGGGGTAGCGAGATTGCTCGATGCCTTTAACTGTAGCCATCTTGAAGTGGTCTAGATTGGCTAGATATCATTTGATAGGACGTTCATATCTGTTTTCTAATGATGATGCAATAAATCCCTATATCCTATCCGCTTACAAGTACTGTACAATCGTAATGCCTCGAATCATGCCTTCTTTCCAATACCCCTTATCCAGACTCCAGGAACTGCTCCACGCGATCGATCAGATCTGCCTTCTTCCCCACCCCAGAGCGTCCATGAGACGTGAGGAAATCCTTGAGAATATTCACCGTAAGCTGCAAACATATTAGCATAGTCACACACAGCATAGGGGCTTCGTAATAGTTACCCTCGACAGGTTGTTCTTCTGATAATGTCGCCGCACCTCCTCCTCGATATTATTGTCGGCTTCCACTTTGACCTTCTTAGCTGGCTTACTGGACTCTTCGTCTTCGGGGGCTCGGTTCTTCGCGCCTCGCTTGACCAGGGTGCTGGATGCGGGTTTCTCGACGGCAATCGTGGCGTACTGCTTCTCCAGCTCGTCGGCCCAGGACAGCACATAGTCCCCAGCGCGCTAACATTGATAATTAGTGAAAGTCGCAATACCATTAGCGAAGGATCATACCTTGTCAATTTGTCTATACTTCGGCACGGTCTTGTCTTCCGGTTTCTCGGGGAGATCCTCGTCTAGAGCCAACGCCTGTAAGATGCGATAGTGCCATTGTAATGCTAGAACAGTTTAGTGTATGACCAATCATGCGCGGATCGAAGGGCAGTTCAAACACTTACATGGATTTGGGTACTTCAGAGGTTCGTAGCAGGCCTTGGGGAGTTGCAGCTGTTGGACTATAACCCGCATCTGGTCGATCAACGGTTCCGGAGCCACATTCAGGGTGGTCTCGGGATTCTGCCGAACATCATCGGCGTACGGAAGTGGCATAATCCACATGCCAGGGGGATACTTCTGAACGCCGTTCTCATCAACCTTCTCCTCTCCAGCCATCATAGCACCAAGGACCGGGTTGGCAGCCCTACGTGGAATGAACCAGACAAGGGCTATCTTCTTCTGTCGCAGAAGCGTCTGATGCAGGGCGGAGAACACGCGGGTTGAACCCACGTAGTCCTCTTCTGACGGATAGATGAAATAAGGATGTTTCATGTTCGCCCAGAAGGGAAGCGCCGAAGCGGGCTTGAAGCCTATGATGCGAATGACCGGATCACCGAAGTTTTTCAATTCCTTCTGCTCCTCGGGGGTAAAGACGACCTGATCCCCGCCGAATTTGTAGGCCTTTCTGATCTCCCATTTCTCCACCGTGCGCGCCGTGTCGTCGGCTATTTGAGTAGTGACGCCTTTGACAATCTCGGGCTTCTCGCCTCCCAGCCAGACATAGCAGTTGCGGGCGGGCGCTTGCCGCCGAAAGAGGATATAGCCTGACACTGAGATCTTGAGGTTGGGTCCCAGCTCCAGCGGCATATTCGAGAAATGAGTGCGCCGAGGAACGGATCTTGAGTTGACACTGGACAATAGTGTATTGAGAAGGGAAATCCCATCCCCAGTAGCCGTTGAAGCTTTGGAGTCTGGCTGTAGATACGCAGGAGCATCGGGGTCATTCGGAGAGGTCTTGTAGATGATATCCTTCACAGCCAGTCAGTACAGCACGGATTCCGCCAGAGACAGGATCTTACGTCATAGAACTTGGAGCTGTCGAACTCGTGTTCGGGCTGGGAGATGGGGAAGAGCTCAATGGTGACTCCGAGATCATACAGATCCTTGGCCCGCACTGTCGCGGCAGACCGTAGAGCTTTGTCTTGAGTGTGAGGACTGTCGTTGTCGGTGACTATGAACAATCGTCGTGAAAGGAAGTTGGGCGCTTTGGATGTGAAGATCTGGTTGGCACAGAATAGGACATTTGCCATCGACACTTGCTTCTCTGCCGGCACGAGAATGTCTCTAGCTTTTCCTTCGTCTTCAACCAGCGCGCGAAGGTCCTTGACCTCTTGCGCAGACGGGATGTCGAGGTCTGTGAAGAGGTAGCAGTTGGGATAGGACAAGTCGCCTCGGCTACCCTCGTCTTCATCGTAGAACTTGGACGCCTGCGTCCCGTACAAGAGAACCCCCATCATATCTTGTGGGTTAGAAATGATTCGCTGTTGCATCAAGTGATATGCGCATTTCAAGGCCGCGGTGACTGGCGATTCTTCCACGGGTTTCTTGGGGTCGGCAGATGGGCGAGGCACGAGCATCGAGTCGCTAACTTCGATCGCAAAGAGAACCGCATCTTTCACCGTTTTGTAGTTCTATGTATGATCAGCCTAGCTGGTGCATTAAGGATGGCAGGCCTGAAGCCAAAGGGAAGGATGTACGGATTCATCGATCTCCTCTTCTTCCTCTTCGCCTACTTCATCGTCTCGTGGTGGATTACTGTCGGCCATAATTGAGGTTGTTTAGAGTGAGTTTGAATGAACATCAATGATTTACCAGGACCGAAAGAAATCAAAAGGAAATCATTCAAGTTCCATGTCTAAATGTGTCAAGCGAGGGTGGGTGTATCTGCCTAGTGTGGTTTGGCTGCCTGGGCGATTGTTCGGGAAGCTCCAACCACTACGGATACAGTAGCGTCGCGATGACGCGCGGGTTGGCGGGCGAGAGACCGACGCGGGGGAAACACGAACATCATGTGATCATCATGGATCTCGAATTCTCGATGAATTGAGACTCGATGAGACTTGGATGACCCTCGGGTGGTGGTGATTGGTGCATCGGGGGTTTGGCAGCCAAGCTCCGTCTCCGTCATCCGCCCAGTTCTGGGCTTTTCCCGACCAGGCCGGCTTTCTCAGCTGCAGTGCCACCCACACCCTCAGTCTCACTCAATCCCAACATCTGGCCTTCTGCTTGCCACTCACTGTTCCTGTCCTGAATTGACTCGACTGCGATCGGCCTGCCTTCAATTCGCTTGACCCCTTCCAATCCTAGTCATCCATATCCGATCGCAGTACTGCCTCTCAGGCAGTCGCCAAAAGACCACCATGGCTCTTCGCCGCCCATTCGCTCTTCCCCGGCAATTGTTGCGACCGGCAACTCGCGCCTCGTTCCATTACTTCCACGAACAGAGACACGGCCTTGCAACAGCAGTGCCTCCAGTCACTCAGGATGCGACCGGCTCTAAGGGCCCTACGGCCATGGTTTTCCTCAACATGGGAGGGCCCTCGACCACCGACGAAGTCGAAGACTTCCTCAGCAGATTATTTGTACGTCTCGGGGACGGCGGCTTGACTTGGTTTTCTCACCAATCCCTCAACTAACCCAAATTCACACCACAGGCCGACGGCGATCTAATTCCCCTGGGTCGACTACAGTCATATCTCGGACCGCTGATCGCAAAGCGAAGAACACCTAAGATCCAGAAGCAGTACGCGGAGATCGGCGGAGGCTCGCCGATCAGGAAGTGGTCGGAGTATCAGTGCGAGGAGATGTGCAAGCTGCTGGATAAAATTAACCCGGAGACCGCCCCCCACAAGCCATACGTTGCTTTCCGCTACGCCGCACCGTTGACCGAGACGATGTATGCGCAGTTGCTACAGGATGGATTCGGCAACGGTAAAGGTGGACGCGCTGTGGCCTTCTCGCAGTACCCGCAATACTCCTGCTCGACCACGGGCAGCTCCCTGAACGAGCTGTGGAAGTGGAGGAACCGTCTGGAGGGACCCCGGGCGAATGGCGGCGTCCAGCCGGCGGGTTCCATTCAGTGGAGCGTGATCGATCGGTGGCCCACGCATCCGGGTCTGGTGGAGGCTTTCGCGAAGAACATCGAGGATCAATTGAAGACCTATCCCGAAGACAAGAGAGACGGCGTTGTCCTCTTGTTCTCGGCCCACAGTCTGCCCATGAGCGTTGTGAACCGAGGTAGGCCGATCGTCTCGCCGACCTATGAGATTTCCGCAGCTAACGGTGCGTTTTTTCAGGTGACCCCTACCCGGCAGAAGTTGCTGCGACTGTCCATGCAGTCATGCAGAGACTCAAGTTCAGCAACCCTTACCGACTGTGCTGGCAGTCTCAGGTCGGACCGAGGGCTTGGCTGGGAGCACAGACAAGTGATACAGTGCAGGAATATGTGAAGCGGGGTCAGACCGACATCGTTCTGGTCCCTATTGCCTTCACCAGCGACCACATCGAAACCCTCTACGAGCTGGATCTCGAAGTGATGGAAGAAGCCAATCACCCGGGAGTGAAGCGTGCGGAGAGCTTGAATGGTAGCCCCATCTTCATCCAAGCTCTGGCGGACGTTGCCCAGGAGCATCTGCGCAAGGGGGAGCCCTGTTCGCTGCAGATGACTCTGCGTTGTCAGGGCTGCACGAGTGAGCGATGCTTGGAACAGAAGAAGTTCTTTGCTGGCGAGCGTGCTTCCTCTCTGGTCCTTTAAATCAATTTGTACAGTGCTTTGGATGGCAGGCCGGCGTTGGATAGATTTTTTCTTCTTGTCTTGCTTCTCGGAAAATCTTATGTGATCAAGGGATTTTATTCTGTGTTGTCGATTGAGAAGAGAGGATAATTAAGTGTACATTATTTCATTACTCGTATTCTTCCAAGTCGGAAAGTCGGAGCTCCGCGACCGACCGTTGAGTTCTTATCGGCTTCGATTCGCCTTCCCTGATTCTTATCAACTTCCTTGCTTCAACCACATACAATCAGTGGCTGAAATCCCCCCGAATCCTGAAACCAATAAACCAGCTGGCTGGCGCCAATGCATGCCATTGTCCCGTCAATCACGTCACTACTTGGTAACGAGTCGACTCCTCATTTGAAGACTTGAATCTTTATCTATCTATCTCTGGCTCAATCCTGACCACGTCTGTTGATCTTGAGCTTGATTGATAAGCAACTTCAACCGCTCTTCTCCCCCCCTTCCCCAGGAATTACAGGCAGCAACTTTCAACTATATACACTCTATATGACTGCTCTCGTGCGACTATCATCCTCATAAATCGCCCGACTAAACATGACGGGCATTGCACCGCAAACCAGGGGAGATACCCCTCCCGCAGACGTCGACTACCACTCGAGTCTGCGTGCTCGGTCGAATGCAGCCTCGGCTCATTCCGAGCACCACGAACAGACGCCCCTACTAGGCGACAACAGACCATCGCGCGACTCCGACGAGACGAGCCTCTCACCCTCGGGCCATGACTACGACAATGAGGACGAAAGCCCCCGACACAACTGGTGGAAGGCGAGCGTGAGTGATACGTGATATCCCCCGCTATATCCTGCAAACCCACCTGGCGGACTAACCCGTCATCGAGCAGGTCTTCTGGCTCTTCCCGTTTCTGATCCTCTACATGCTGGGATTCGGGGGCACGGCAGTCCCCAAGATCAACCTGATGGTGACGCTGGTGTGCAAGGACTACATGGCGAAGAAGGCCAGCCAGAACCCCGGGTTCACGTACCTGCCGGTGATCATCGGGAGTGACAACGCGCAGTGCCAGATCCCGGAGGTGCAGTCGCAGGTGGCGCGGTTCCAGCTGTACTACAACCTGGTGGCGGGGGTCCTGTCGGCGCTGGTGTGCCCGCGGCTGGGCCACCTGTCGGACCGGCACGGGCGGACGCGGGTGATCGCGCTGAGCACGCTGGCGACGGTGGTCGGGGAGGCGATCACGCTGTTCGTGGCAGCGCAGCCGGACCTGGTCTCGGTGAACGTGCTCCTGGTCGCGGCGTTCGTGGACGGGCTGGGCGGCTCGTTCACGACCATCATGGCGCTGACGGCCTCGTACGCCTCCGACTGCACGGCGCCCGCCCACCGCAGCGTCGCCTTCGGCTACCTGTACGGCGCGCTGTTCTCGGGGCTGGCCGCGGGCCCGCTGCTGGCCGCCATCCTGATCAAGCGCACCGGCCAGGTGCTGGACGTCTTCACGGCGTCGCTCGTCCTGCACATCCTCTTCCTGGTGACCATCCTGCTCGTCGTCCCGGAATCCCTCTCCGCGCGCCGCCAGGCCGGCTTCCGGGACCGCCACCGCAAGCACCTGCACGACCAGCCCCCGACCTCCCTCTGGGACACCCTGAACCCCAAACACCTCCTCACCCCGCTGGCCGTGCTCCTCCCACCCGTCGGGCGACCGAGCCCCCTCTTCCCCAACGCGGGGGGCGCGACCCCGGCCCTCCGCCGCAACATCATCCTCCTGACCACGCTGGACACCCTCGCCTTCGGCGTCGCCCTCGGCTCGGCACAGGTCATCATCATGTACGCGGAGTACAAGTTCGGATGGGGCAACGTAGAGTCGAGCCTCTTCATCTCGAGCATCAGCATCATCCGCGTCCTGAACCTCTTCGTGATCTACCCAATCATCACGGCCATCTTCCAACCCGCCCTAACCCAAACCCCGGCCCCTCAACACCACATCCCAGGCTCCACCCCCTACGAAATCACCCTCATCCGCATCTCGATCCTCCTCGACACGCTGGGGAACATCGGCTACGCCATCGCCTTCAACGGCGCCCTCATGACCTTTTCCGGCGTGATCCTCGCCCTCGGCGGCATGGGCGTCCCCACGCTGCAGTCCGCGCTGACCAAGCACGTGCCCCGCGAGGGGCTGGGGCAGATCCTCGGCGCGAAAGGGTTGCTGCACGCGCTGGCGCGCATCTTTGCGCCCTCGGTGTGCTCGCTGATCTACAGCGTCACCGTCGGGCGGTTCACGCCGGCGATCTTTGTGGTGCTGGCCGCTGTGTTTGGGGCGGCCGCCGCCGCGAGTTGGTGGATTCGGCCGTTTGGTTAGTCTTCCCCTTTCCTTTCCCTGTTTTGCGCAATGTGTGTGTGTGTGTGTGTGTGTGTGTGTGTGTGTGAGAGGTGGTTCTGTGAGAGGTATGCTAACGATTGGGATGGGTAGTCGGTCTGGATGATGCGGCGCTGCGGTCCTCGGCGCTCCTGTTCAATGAAGAAGGGAACACCTGCAGCCGGGCGGAGTCGGAGGGATCGGAATCGGAATCGGAAGAGAGTGAAGCAGCGGAGGTGGTGCGGTTGGCGGATGAGCCGGTTTTGCCGTGACCGTGACCGTGACCGTGACTGTGACTGTGACCGTGACCCCGAATTCCTATGTAGCTCAGGTAAGCTATACTACACGATACCCCTACCCCTAAACTAGGTTTCTATATATACTCCCTAGAGACTGGACTACTACATCCACCTACTCCAACTCTGGACCCGATATCAATCCTGACTCTTGTACTACCATTATGAACCACGCTATCTTATTATTCTATCAACCACAAACCACAAAAAACGTAGCACGTATATACTGGGTCCCATCAACCCAACCCCAGGCGTAAATCAACAACCACATGAAAAAAAGGTATTAATATAGTTCAACGACACCGAAGTCGATATTATACACGCCAACAAAAAGAAGAAAAGGGAATATTCACAGTCCACCAAGCAATCAGCATTCAAGACAACGCCTCGATCAGCAGAAAGCCTCGATCAGCATGTACGGGAAAATCACCACGCATGCCGTCCAGAACACCATGACACACTGCCACAGCACCAGCGGCAGTTTGTACAGGGGCGACTCGGCGACCAGCAGCCACAGCGACAGGAAGGCCACGGTGAAGAAGTGGCCGAACAGCACGGCGGGCTTCTGGGTCATGCCCGCCAGCAGGCCCACGGGGCCGGCCGTCATGCCCAGTTCGAAGTAGCGGAAGCAGCCGCGTTGGAGGGCGCGGAGGTGTTCATCTACACCAGCGGTTGTGAGTTTATGCACGGTTCTGTTTGACATGTAAAAGAGGGGGGGGCAACAAGGACAGGGGCACTAACCGTCCGCAGCAAAAAGACTGTACAGCGCCATTGCAAGGATGTTGATGACTGAGGATCCGTTCTTGCGCTGCCAGTGGAACGAGGACAGCTGCTGGATGACCTTCTCGGTGTTACTGAAGCTGGGCACCCGCTCGGGACTCAGCAGGTCGCGCAGGACCACAACATCATTAAACGCGACGGTCATGCCGCCGCCGGTCAGCGGGTGGCGCATGTTGAGGGCGTCGCCCAGGATGACCAGCCCGGGGGTCTGGTTGCGCGCACTGGGCAGGTAGGAGTTGGGCATGGAGCGCAGCGGGCCCTTCTCGAGGGCGGCCTCGAAGGAGGGGCGGACGGATTCCGGCAACGAGGGGAGGACGACGTTGCGCAGGTGGGCCTTGACGCCGCCGTTCTTGACGGAAGCCGAGGGGCAGTTTTCCGGGATATCGATCAGGATGCGGGTCTCGTGGGTGCCGATCTGGTAGATGAGGATCGGGGCGTCGTCGCTGAGCAGCACGTGGCCGTAGTAGGGCTTGGGCATGACGGGGTCGATCAGCTCCAGCCCCCAGAAGCGCGAGCGCACCTCGGGCGTGCGGGCGTGGTGTTGCTTGCGGAACTTGGAGGCGTAGCCGTCCGCCACGACGGTGAGGTGGCCGAAGTAGCAGTCCGCCTTGCCGTCCTTGGTCACGCACTCGACACCCAGGACCTGCTTGGTGTGCGAGCATGTGACCAGCTCCGTGGCCTTGGTCTCGACCACCGTGACGTTGGGGCACGCCAGCGCGGCGCCGCGGAGCTTCATCACGAACCGGCCGTGGTGGAAGGAGCGGCCCCGGGGCGGCGGCGTCGTCGGCGAGGCCTGCGAGTACGGAATCTCCACCGGCTGGCCGTGGTATGTGATGTAGTAGCCCTCGACGGGGATCGCGTCAATGTCCTCCAGGCAGTCGGCAAGACCAAGCTGCTCCAGGGCCTGGACACCACCGGGCTGCAGCAGTTCGCCCACGATGCGATCGGGCTCCTTCATCGAGTTCTCCAGTAGCAGCACACTCCGGCCTTGTCTCCCCAGTGTCACGGCGAGGGCGCATCCAAGAATCCCGGCGCCCACAATCACGACGTCGGCGGCGTGGTGAATCTGTCTCCGTTGTCTGGCCGCATCAGCGGAGGGGGTGGCGTGGCCATTGGCGACCGCGGTGGCCATTGTGCGATGGGAGAAGGCGAAAGGGGTCAAATTCGACGAGACGAGGTAGTTCGGAAGAGAGCGCAGGGCATATTTCGTTTGCAACACGGAAGAAGAGTAGTCGAAAGGGAGAGGGTGGCTGGTTTCGAGTGAGAAAGGGGGGGGGGAGGGGGGTGTGTTTGGAGAAAGAAAAAGTGCGGGCGGAGAGAGAGAGAGAGAGAGAGAGAATAATGAATGAGTGGCGTGACACCCTGACATGTGAAAACGGCAGCCAAACACTAACTTAGACTATTCCCAACCCAGTAATTTCAGGCACCGTACGATCACCAGATCACCACAGTAAACATCGACTCATACTCTTACTCAGTAGGTACTGTAGAAACCCATAATCAATTCAAATTGGTATCTTCCTCTCATTAATTGACTCTGACACCGCTATCGTACAGTACAATAATCCAGATAATTGTCCCCCCCCCCCCCATAAACCTACCGACCTATATACATAAACACAATGTAATAAAGATTGTGATTCTCCTCCCAGCTGAATAGAAAATGGGCTATGCAGGAAGGGCACTCAGGCACTCACAAGGAACCCCTTCAATGGCTTCTGCCATCTGGCGAATCATTGCTCTTTTTCTCGCTCCTTTTCTCGCTCGTGCTCCTCCCCTCTCTCTAGATCGTCCTCTTTCCACCCGTGCTCCAGGTATTGCTCCAGGTACTGCTCCTCCGTAAGGTTGGCAATAGCCCGCACGCGCACATTCTGGATCTGTCCCAGCGCGGCGTGCAATTCATATTCCTCGTCCCACTCGGTGACCGCCTTGTCCACTTCATCCAGTCGGTAGACTTTGATCGCGGTAGGGGGACGCTTGATGATGTTGCGCTTGGATTGCTTGAGTCGGGGGTTGTGGATCACATCCGACGTTGTGGAGGCATCCTTGCCTTCGACCTTCCGGATAACCATGTCGGCCACGTGGGTGAGATATTCCTCGCGTTCGATCATGTAGTGCATGTTGGTGAGATTGCTTTCCGTGCGGTGGCGCAACCGCCCGATGATCCGCCGCACTTCAATGGTGAAGTCGGTGTCGATCTTCGGCCACGTCAACGCCGTCATGAGGCACCACCGCACACCCAGGGGATTGTCGGCCAGGGTAAACGCCCGGAGAAACATCTTCAGACAAGGCCCATCGAAGGCCAGGGTGTGCCGGTAGCGGGACATATAGATCGCGGACAGAAGCTCGAGGGCCAGGTCGGGCTTGTCTTCGTGGATCAGGCGCCGACAGAGCGCAACCAGCATGTGGTGCTTGACGGTCATGTCCTTCCCTGACGAGCAGATCTCATAGAAGCGGAAGACGGCGAGCTTGATATGTTCGTTCGTGGCCTCCGTGTCGATCTCGGTCACCTGCCGGAAGAATTGGGGGAGGAACCGGGTCACATTGCGAATGCTCCTCCAGTTGGAGTCGATCAGCTCTCGGGCGGCCTCGATGCCCTTCTCAATGATGGTAGCGATGACGGCCAGCTCCACGTGCACCTGCTTGAAGTGGAACCTCGCAGCTTTGGCAGCCTCGTACCGCTTCAGCGCTTCGACGAATTTGCCGTTATGCATGTAATGCACCATCAGCCGGTGGACTTTCTGATATTGATCCACCGGCCTCGACGTCTGTGTTTCTTGCTGCATCCGTTGGAAGAAGGGCAAGGAGTCCTCGGTGAACGGCATCTTGTTCACCTCCGGACTCGGGAACGAGTGCTGATCATACCCCAGAATCCGCTGGGACGCGGCGGCCTGGCCGTACTTCATGCGTGCGGCTTGCAGCATCTGCCAGAAACCGATCGGCGAATGCTCGAGCGCGTGGCGCTGGGATCGCAGCATTTCCAGGAATGCAAATTCATTGATGAGCTTCGGCCATTTGCGTTCCTTAGCAAAGCGCAGAAACTCATAGACCATGTCCCGGTCGCCCTTCTGCACCAAGGCCTCCAGAATGTGCTTGTACAGGACCCGATCGGGGACAATCTCGAACTCGGTCAGGTAGCCATACAACCATGTGCGGATCTCCTCCGCAGTGTGCGTCGGCCAGTATTCTAGGAAGATGCGGTCAAAGACCGGGATGAAATCGGCCACTCTATACACCAAGCGGAGTTTGTGCATTTCTTCGAAGCCGGCACGGACGCCCTCCCAATCGCACTGCAGGGCCTTGCCCAGCAACAGGAGCCCTTTGGTCCGGCAGCGAGGCGGGATTCCATGGTTCACCGTCATTTCGTTCGCCAGGGCCTCGGCGTCGGCGAGACGGCCGAATTCCACGTAAGCCTTGATGACCGGATTGAACAGTTTATCGGTAGGCTTCTTCCCGAGACGCATGAGGACGCGCAGCAGCTTGCTCAGTTGACCGTTGAGCAGCTCTATGCTTCTCGTCTTCCTCCAGAGTCCCGTCAGGTACGCTCCGCACAGGCCACAGCCGCGATCATACTGCAGATTCCGGAGAAGGAACCATTTCGCCGTGGTCAGTCGGTGCGACTCGACCAGACAGCGGAGCACAATGTCAATCATCTCCGGGGAAGCCTTGAACCTGTGCATGTAGCGCGTGTAGATCGCAGCCGCCGATTCGATGGCACCCTTCTTCGCCAGCGTCAGGATCATGGTCCTCCACATCTCAAAGGAGACCTGGTCCACCGCTTCCACCCGCTCAAAGACATTCCGAGCCAGATGCACATTCCCGGCCGTGCAGTTAGCGAAAAACACCTGCTCCGCCAGCTGCCGTCGTTGCGGAGCCAAGTGCTGGTGTGTCTCGGGGTGCGTGTCGAGGAACAACTGCGCCGCGTACACAGGGCGGTCATTGGTCAGCAACCATTGCATCTGCCACGTAACCGGCTGATTGTCCAAAGTATCCATCAGGGCCTTCTCATCCGTAAGACTATTCCCGAGTGTGCCGGGCGCGGCCTTTTGAAACTCGTTCGCGCTACTGCCGCTACTGCCGCTACTGCCAAGAGAACCCAGGCCATCAGCAAGCCCAGGAGTCTGCATCTGCGGGTTCAACGGGCCCGGTCTCGTATCTCTCAGCAGCTTCTCCGCCAAAGCGGGCGACGACCCACCACCGCCCGGTAAGGAGATATACATGTCCTGAAAAGAACTTGTTGTTGCTGTTGCTGTTGTGCGGTCGGACGGAGGACTGATCACTTCTGGCGTGGGCGTCGGTGTTGGTGTTGTCGGTGATGCAGCGCGGCGATCCTGGTCCTTCAGGGACTCCAGCCCCATGAACTCGCCAGCCTCAGCGGCCTCCATCATGCGAGCAAGCCTCCTCGCGGCGGCCGTGGCATCGTAGTTGGGGGCGGAGGCATGGAGGGCGCGCTTGTTCTCGACGATGCGTTCGGCGATGGTGACCCGGCGGTGCACATCGTAGGTCACGGCCGCAATGGTACAGAAACCGCCCACCGTAGATCCGGCGAGGGCCAAACGTCGCAGGACCCGAAGGGCGTTGCGCGAGGGGACGGCCGGTGTGGTTGTGCCGCGGGCGGCGGCTGCTGATTCGGGGGTCATGGTGGTCTGATTTCAAGGCATCGCAGACCCGTGGATGACTGCAGAACCTATACCATGAGAACAAGCAGGTCTATGAAGTTGATGTGACCGAGAGAAATCTATGGAGAGACCTGAGGGTAGCCACGGGCCAGTCAACTGAGGGGGGATGTCAATTGAATCCCAAGTCAAGTCGAAATGAGGGCGGACAATTATTTTGCGGGAGGGTTTGCAAAGTTCAAGTTGGAGTTGGGTTGGGTGGAGCTCCCATCTTGGTCTCTCCCGTCCGCCGTAGTCCAAACAACCGTCCTTCCGGCCGATTTCCGGGTGAAGCCACACGAAGTACAGTCCAGTCGACTTCTACTGATACTGACTGTACTACCATCCTTGCAGATAACCAAGAAGCATAGGATAGTGATCGTTCATATATGTATTTGTCAAGTTTTTTTTCTCATTTCTTTTCAGATATTTCTGCCTTATGTGAAATTTTTCCAATGTCTAAACATCTCCCCATCTGCATTCTCCCTCCTGTAGAAATTGTGAAACCGAGGAATAGAATCGCAGGGCAGAAGAAAATAAGGGGGTTTTCTCCGAGTAGTACAAGCACACAAGCACACAAACACACATGACATAAAAACAATCGAGGTATGCAAGTAATGATGAGCAGACAACAAAAGCAATAAACCCCACTCGCCTGGCACCCTGCTATGTTGGTATATTGACAATAATAACTGATGATGGTGATGATCATGCCGGTCGGATATGATATTCAAAGATGCGTGGCCAGTCACAGCACACAAGAGCAGCAAAATAGAACAACAATCAAGAGAAAAAGCAAGAGAGGGGGACAGTATGTATAAGAGACAATGCCTGCTCCGTTTTGTATATCGAGGGTCCCCGCGCACCATATTTGGTGGATGTTTTTGTGTATTCCGTTTCCCGTTTTGTGCACAAAGAGACGTTGCGATAAGATGTTGATAGCCTTCCAAATCCTGGCAGTGCGATCGACGAAAAAAAAAAAAAAAAAAAAAAAGTTGAACGAGGAAGATGAAGAACAGGGCACATATACCGTATGCAATTCATGCGAATGACCCGTGGTAGCCAGCCATACCCCCTGGTTGCCAATTTCCGTTATTTAACCTTGCAAAACGCCAATATTGAACACGAAAAAGAAAGGAAAGAAACGCAAAGTGTCATATACCACCATGAAAAGGTAGCGAAGCAAGTGCAACCGAAATCATATCATCTGCAAGAGGACGTCGCCTCGTTTATACACTACCAAAACACCTTCCCTCGCGTGGGGGAGGATAGTTGGCAGAAAGATTGAGTTTCGCAAGTAAGGAAAAGATCGCGCTGCGATAAGAGCTGCATAAAACATGTGTCACATCGCACAGTCTTTTGGGATGTATGTATGGAGCTCGATTCTCGAATCAACGTGTCGACAACTCAGTTCAAGCTCGACCACGAGAAGACGGACAGCACAGAGCACGTTCTAGACTGCAACGCGCATCAGTAGCAATGTGAAGCATAGATCGAAATCAAACACGCCCTCAGCCGCCCTTTCTCAGAGATTCATCCGCAGGAAGTGGCTCAGCGCCACTCTGCAAGCCATGTCTGTGCTCTGTAGAGTGCTTGGCATTCCTTTTTGGCTTTCTGCTCTTGGGCATCTGCCAGCCGCTGCTGGCATGGTTTACTGTGGAATCCTGTGTGGAGTTGACCCCATTTGACTTTCGTGGCTGAGAACCCACGTTTCGTCTCTCGTTGTCCCCAGACCCAGACGAAGAATTGTGGTTCTTGGACTTGGCTTTGTGAGTGCCTCCATTGGCTCTTTCGGATGACTCAACGCCGTTGACACGGCGCTTCCCGCTCGATGTCGCAGTTTGCGGTTCAGTCACTGAAGAAGTACCCGAGGTCGACGTTCCTTTCTCTGGTCCATGGACCTGTCTTGGTCGAGGAGCCTCTTTTTCCACATGTTCTTGTTGAATTGGGACAGTCTTGGGTTTTTCGGATCCACCACGAGCAACAGGCTCGGCCATCTTCTCTGAATTTGACAGATGCAGACTTTGCAGGCGGCTGGAAAGCAGACTATGCTTCCCTCCGTGGCCATTAACAAATGGATCGGCGGCTTTGCCTGTAGGATATGACTCAATCCCTTGCCGTGCGAAATAAGGTGTCGGGTCAATCTCGACGGAGCTGTTATCCGGATAGTCTTGGGAGAACGAGTCGGAGACACTGGCAGGAGTGTCCGTGTTGATCTCATCCGAGGCGGATGTACAATGGCTCATGGTAGCATACGGGTCATATTGTTCTGCTGAGGCTGAGAGACGCGGTTCACTGGGAGGCACAGAGCCATCCACAATCAACGGACCACTACGATCCCCCGAGGGTGCCGAACGAGAAGTTGCACGCTGTTGCGAGGGAGCAGACTTGGTGGGAAAGGCGGTGGCACTGTCTAAGCCATGGCCGGTGACTTCGTTTGGGGACATGGATTGCATGTATTCCTGGGAACTTCCGACAAAGGGCATCATGCCGCCGTTCTGCATTGTAAGCCCCACCGGAGACGAGAGGGAGGACAGCAGGGCGTTCTGGTGATATGCCTGCAATTGCGGAGAGGTCGCCAGGAAATAACCCATATACTCGTTCGTTCGGCTCTCATCGAAATAACCAGAGCGAGAAACATTGGGTAGGCTACTGGGCATGAAGGAACTTTCGTTCTCACCCTGCGTGCCGTCAGGAGAACCAGGCATATTGCGCGATTTCGACGTCGGCGAGCCGTCTGCTGCTTGGGAGATAGAATAGAGCGGAGCGTAGCTTGGGAGGGAATTGACAGGGCGTGCCGGTTGCGAATGTGCCCGGAGTGACCCGCTTGGTGACCCATTCGCTACTGATGACCGGCGCGGACTGCGTCTCAGATCCGGCATTGCGGTGGTTGCTGACGGCGACGGTGGGTTGGTGCTGCTCCCTTGCACACCCGGGACAGTGACGGGGAGGTACGGGGTGCTATAGTAAACCGGCTGACGGAGTGATGCACTGTGCGTTTGATGATTCGTTGTTCCGGATCTTGACCGTGAGCTGTCCTCCGTAGAGGTTTCCTGCTGCTGGGGCATTGGGAACTGGATGAACGGTTGCCGAATGAGGACAGGCGGAGGACGTCCTGTCAAAAGCGCTTGATTTTGCAGCTGGAGTCGCAGTTCTTGTTCCTGGGCTTGAAGAATCTGAATTTGTTGGTAGAGATGATCATGTAGGAGATATTGGGCATGCTGAGCTTGCAAAGATAGTTCGGACGCACTCATACCGTTGGGTTGTCGGAAGCTATTCGACTTATTGGGTGTGTTGGAAGCCCTCCGGCCACCGGAGTTCCCGCCACGGCCGAATTGATTCGAATGTCTTCCGCCTCGACCGCCCCCACGACCACCTCGCGAGGGTGGTGGTGCTGCGGTAATGACCGGCCGCGGTTGCGGGGGAGGTCTTTCCCATGAACGCTCCTCTTCTGGCGGGTACTCGTACTGTTCGCAGCAAAGCTCTAGGTTGCCATCGCAAACGGCCTTGAAGGCCCGGCGGAGCTCCATGTGAACCCCTCGAAACGACGTATCGTCCGCAGTGTTGCCCAGGTTTCGAGACGTGTTGAAAGGTTCTTCGACACACAGGCGGTTGTTTTGCAACAAGTGCCATCTCTTAGCCTCCTTTGACAAGAGCTTTCCCTCCCTTACGGAGATCACGTTTTTCTCATAGTCCAGCTCGTGGCCGTAGTACCGAAAGAATTGGAAGAGCAACTCTCCAAGGGACTGCTTGTTTTGTCGTCCAAACCCGACGAGGGAATCAAGATCGTCGTCGAAGGAGCAAACAATTCCGTCCGCTGTGGTTTTCTTCTTGTGAGGTCGAGCCTGGAGGCTCGGCAGAATGGGAGGATCCCGCGTTTGCAAGAAGTTGATAATCAGACAGATCCACGTATAAGAACTCAGGGTGCCTCCAAGTCCTGAATCCAGCGGGTCAGTTTCAGCCATCAAACAAGAAGAGGCCACTGCAGCGGGGCAAGAAAAGCGGCGAGCGGAGCGTGCGCTGCATGCCATGGATCCAAATTCTGACACGTACCGGCATCGTTCAATATCCTCCGCTTTGTCCAATGTTTCACGATCATGGCCAGGGGCCGAATGCGCTCGTCCAACTCTACATACGTCCGGACCATCCGCGTGTTCTCCAACGCCATGGTATTGTTGACGTTCATGTCACATGCTAATCGCAGCTCCGGGTCCCAGATCTTCACGATGGGGACTTTTGCGTGCGAAACGCAAACGACTCGCTCCATGCCATCTGTAGTGCATAACCGTTAGGGTGGCGGCGCAGATCAAGATCAGGATCAAAACAGTCTCCTTACGTTTTGCGAGAACCTCCGCCAGCAGACACACGTGCTCCAACTCTTTATAGGTGGTGGTTATACAGATGTCAACTATACCTCGGGTCAGCGGCCAGTCCTCACGTGGGGGGCATCAACTTCCACCCCTGCCCGGGTGGTAGCCAAGTACATACCATCCGAATCACTCGAACAGAGTTTATTCCCCGACGACCCAAAAACATGAACCTTAATATTACATCCCGGCCACTGGTCATTGAACAGATTTTCCAGCTTGCGGACGAGCTGCCGCCGTCGGTCGTCACTCTCCGCGGACGGTAACAGTCGATCGTAGACCTCCAGCATGTCGGCCGTGAGCCTTTGTTCCTCCTCGGGCTCCAGGCGCTCCTTCAAGCCCTCCTTCTCCTCTGGCAACAAGTCGGCCCCTATGGAGTACGGTATTCGTCTCCGGAAGAAAGCCATTGCCGTCTCGTACTTGCAGCCGCCGTACTGTTTTCGCATCGAGGGGGGGAGATGGGTGGACTCTGAGTGGGTGGAGCGGGGGGAGGTGCTCCCGTGGGGAGGCGAGGGCGATCGGGAGTGAAAGGAGATTTTCCGCGCATGCTGGTACGGCGTGGAGGGCAAGGAGTTCGATTGTTGCGAAGACAATGGGGGACGATTCTTTGCCTCCGGAGACGTATTGGTCGACAATTTCCACGGCATCATCGAGGCCTTTTCCGAGGCTAGCGGAGACTTTCCACCTTGTACGGAAGAGATATTAGCATTCCCATGGGTGTCTGAGAGCATATAGTGACTCCAACGTTGCCGCCAACGTTGGCCTCCAAGAAGGTGCGATCGGAAAGAAACCCGCTGTTGTCGTGCTCAGACGTCGTGGGTGCGCAGATCCACCGAGGAAATTCCAACTTTGCGGACCAGAAACCGTTCAACTGCCGGGGAATAGATAACCCGTCAACGATCGTATGCACCGAAAGGCGTAACCGAGGGAAAGCGCGACGGAGTGCCTACAAGGCGGAAGATGTTTTGAAGGAAGGGAGGAAGAAGGCAACGGGGTATCGAGGGGAAATCGACAGAGCAATCGGCCGGCGACGTAGGAGGGGGAGGGTGCAGCAAAAATGTCTTTGTGCTGCTTTCCACGGAGGAAAGAGTTCACAGCCCCGGAGGTGGGATTTCCACCACCACAAAAGGAATTGAAGAGAAACAAAAATGAAGAAATCAAGGAGAATGAAGCGAGACGAAAGTGAAGGCTGTTTCCCTCAAAGTCAGAAAAGTGGAGGAAGCTTTTTTGTTTTTTTTTTGTCGGGGGGAGAGGGGAGGAGGAATTGCGTGGGTGGAATTGTTCAACCGATCGACCACCAGATAGGCAGGCAGTGTTTTAAGGGGAGGGAGAGAGAGAGAGAGAGAGAGTGAGTGATAGACTCTAGCGGGTAAGGGCACACTCCAAAAAACCACACAAGTAGAGGCGGGTAAATCCGTGTTCTGGAGAAGAGAAGATGAAAAGAAAAGAGCACAGTGACTGGGTCTTTTCAGAATGTATCCTTTTTGTTTATTCCTTTCTCTTTCTTTCAGAATTGAAGGACCAGCCTGGTAGTGATTGATTGAATAGGGTGGGAAATATAGGTAAGTAGCGGGAATGCCAGTAGGTTGCTGGGAAAGGTTAATCGAGCAGCGGGCGGCGGAAGAGAGAATCTAATTGAGGGCGATCGGCTGGAGAGCAGCCGTAGTGCAGCAGCAGCAGCAGTAGCAGCGCAGCAGCAGCAGAGCTTGAGCCAGAGCCAGGGGGAGGAGGGGGGGGGTGTTCCCGCTACTGTAATCCCGCCGGCCAACGGCGGTAACTGCTGTCGAAACGGGCACGGCCGGCACAGCGGCAGTCACTGCACTCGCCGGGGTAGGAACTAACTAACTACGTGACTAGTAGTTTACTCACAGCAACTTGCGCCGCAGCTTAAAGACTGTCACAACTTGAGAATATTATCTCCTCAACGATGCTAGGCGATGCTGGTAGCTCCAATGAATGGTTTTCAGCAGGTTCATCCTCAGGGCTATCATGGACAGGCTCTCGAAACAAAACCCGAGGACAAAGACCGTTCCTATCAATAAGGACTCAGCAGCTGAAACAGGTGATCAAACTGAGGACATTATAGAAACAAAAAAGGGCCAATGCTTGGACGGACTCCGAGGGGCGGATCACACTTGAAAGGGGGAAACTCAGACAGCCTCATTTAGTGAAGGGTCACCAACACGTTCCAAGTCAGCGCAGTCACTTTACTCCCATCTTACAGGTGGAAGAGACATACTCCTTCACTACACTGCTTCCATCCAACCCAGTCAGTCCCGAATAGATGACAGGTATTATAGACTATTCTTGGCCGGCCGGCTTAGCACTAAAAGGGTCTCATTGTTCTACTGCAGCGCCCGTTGAACTGCAGCAGGGGCAGATGCTGCTGCTGCTGCTGCATCCTCCGGTAATGGAACCCCGGTGGGCTCTGATTCATAGTGAGGTATGTTCTTGATTCTTTCATTATGATGCATATATCATCATTCCTCGGGCACACAATTTATCTCCTCTTCAAGGCGATCGCTTTCTCACTCACTCGCATATATCACTTCTCCATTTGTTCATCACCCCAATAACCAACCAACCAACCTCAACTGCCGCAATCAATGCGGCAAAGTCCTGCGAATCACTGGCGCGGAGCTCCCTCCACCCTGTCACATTCAATAGACATGCATTTCTCCGCGACTAGCATACATTGGTTGGCATGGATAAATGTCCTGCCCCATGCCTTCAGCCCCAGCGACTGCCACAAAACCCACTTGCGATAGGAGTGATCAGAGGAAGAATTAGCTTTATTGAATCCAAACGCGCCGATTGCGACACACCTGTCGAATCGAGGGATCTAGATGGGAGCTACGATCCTCTCGCCCGCTTAATCATCGATTCTTTGTGTCGATCATCGGGGGTGCTATTGAACTCCTGTTCCGCAGCAGTAAAAGGCATCAAGAACAATCGCTCCCCCCCCCCCTCAAGCCAGCTATTGGAAGAAGAGTACGGAGTCTCCGTAGTAGATCCAACAGAACCTTCAGCGCCGCCAACGCCGCCTCCTCCTCCGCCGCCGCCGTTGCTGTTGCATTCCTCTTTTCTAGATCCCTGCTTTCATTCCAGTCATTGAATGCCCATTTAGCTTTTTTCATCCTCCATTGTGAGAAAGTGAGAAACCCTTTTCCCCTCCCCCCCCCCTTTTTTTTCCTCCTCTCCTCTGCCCCGCGTTTCCCGGAAAGTGACTCGTCTCGGCCCTGGGTCCGAACCAATGCGGCACGTGTGACGGGGCGCCGTGACCGGCTGGTTAATAAAGTATTTCAGGTCCAGCTTTGGTCCACCTGTTTCCTCTGACTTTACTGGAGTCTCTGTGCTTCACGACGGGCGGCCTGAGAGGGACTATTATTGGTAACGCTTAAATTGTGTTAATAGTCGTCACTGCCGAGACGGTGGAGGGGCATGTCACGATTGTTCCTCGTCTCCGAGACATACAATAATATACTATATCCGACAACTTCTATAGCACCTGCACTATACCTGCATCCCATCTTCAAGGTTGGTGAATGTCTATCGACGGCAAAACCCAAGATCGCTATTTTAGGGGGAACCCCGTATTCAACCTGGATCCAACAATGGTCGAGTTCAGGGCCAATCCAGTCCAGAGGAACCGGTGCCAACCTTTCCGACCCAATCCAGGGCCCCCCCCCCCTTCAAAGGCAGTCAAGCACTGAGTCTACCTAGCAGTACATTGTTTCCCTCCCTTGGCCCCAACCTGTCATATTGCTGAACACATGGCCGGAACATAGTTCGGAACCATGGGCTTGGGGGTTGACCCTGTTAGCCCTTGACCCGATCCAGCCGATGAAAGGAACGGATCTTATAAAGAAAGAAGGTTGGTAAATCGACCAACCGGGGATCCGAAGTATAGGGTGCGTTGTGTGGTTCTAGCATTGCACAGGTATGTCGAGTACAAAGAAGATGAGGAACCCTCGGGGAGATGTTTCTACGGCGATGCATCGAGGAGGAATAACCAGACTGCCGGCGACCGTTGCTGATATGTGTCTTAAACATTCCTGGTCTGAAAGTTCATCATGGTAGCATCACTACTACTTGTGAATGCTGGGAGAAGATACGAAGTCCGTAGTTACGCGAGTATTGTTAGTCAGAAACGCAGGCAGCCTCTAGAAGGATCCGACCTGCCCACGAACCCGAGGGATGATCAGCCACAGAGGTCATTGTTTCTGCAAGTAAGCATGGCCGCGGCGGGGGGGGGAAGGGAAAAGTCACGGATTGCGGATGGGGGACTTCAACGTGATAGGGCGGCGGCAAGGCGAAGTATAAGGTAAAGTGTGTAGTAGTGGACCGGGTCGCTGCAGTACATTTAAGCAATGCATCGATGTACTGAGTATGTACATACATACTCTACTGTAGAACAATATGTCTCTCTCTCTCTCTCTCTCTCTCTGGTTTGCGGATTCAATACCCTGAGACAATCGCGAGTTTCACACCCAATACCCTCTTGCGCCTGCAGCTTGATGAAACAAAAATAAGAAAAAGTCGAGCGTGTGATCCGAAGATCAATCAGATGAGAGAGACAAGGCTGCATGGGCTTGTCGACTGTTCGCAGAAACTCCATTCTACCCATCCCACTAACGTTACCCCGGGGGTAAACACTTGCAGACAGGCCGACAGCCTGCGTGATCCTCCACAAACCTGGATTTGCCTCCTTCGGTAGACATACATGGTCATTTCCAGCCACTGGAAGCACGATGACGATGCATAAGAAGCCCATCTTGTGATTCGGGACTTCTTTTTCCCCCTCCTTCTTCGCTTCTTTCTTCCCCTCATCCCCCCTCCACCCCTCCTTTCCCTCAACTTGGATTTTCTGCGCCTTTCCCCAAGCGGGTGCAGGGAAGGCTCTGAGTGTTAGTTTATTCATCACGGTTTTCTCCCACCTTGTCCTGCGTTGTTGCCCCCACCCCGGCCATTCTGGATTTTAGACAATCTATCCTAGACTGCATACAGCACGAGCTGTGTCGCCGCCTATATTCTGGAAGGTGGATGGACAAGTAAGGTAAATCATGGATCTCCCGGCAGTTGCAGGCAGTTCGTGGCTGTCGACACGAGCAGTTATTTAGCCTTGTTGTTGTTGTCGTAGATGCCCCTCGAAAACAAGCAGAAATAAGCGTCTTGAAGAGGGCCCACTCGTAACAACAACAAACCACCGTTTTGGGGGCATTTCTCAATTTCCAATGCAACATTGCAACAACAAACAGTGAGAATCAGACCCCAAAGTACTGACTGAGTACACAAGGTGAGGACCCAGAGAGACAGCCATGACTCGACCATCTACTACATCCGCACTGCCGCTGCCGCGAAGAAGTTACCTGCAAGGAGAGGCAGCCCAAAGTGGATTAGCCAAGCCCGCATCCATCGTCCATCCATCCATCCATCCATACCAGGGCTAATTTAGATAGTCCCCACGAGGAAGATAAGTATGATTTGAGGCCCGTTCATCAACGGCTTGGCGCAATCATCCAGGCTTTCTTTCTTGCTTTCTTTCTTGATCAGAAATGCCGAAGGGCAAGACAAGCATAATCATTAAAGGCAGGGTAGGTAGTACTGTACAGTACTAGATCTAGTTGGTCAGGGAATTCCAGGTTTCTATCTCACGTATGATCTTGCTATCCCGGTATTAGTGTACAGTACAGTCCTGGCTCAGAATCATGATCATGGTTTCTGCCCGTGCCCAGACTTCGGAGGTCGTAGGTGTGGTACGATGATATTACTACTGTCGCCATCTAGACCTGCCCAGGGGTGCGGGAAAGGGGGCTTCGAGATTGCCAGCACGGGTAGTAATTCGGTTTAGAACTATCTGGATCGAAGTAGGGCCCAAATGCGGTTCGAGAGCTGGGGATGATGACGGACTCTTCATGGAGAATTTGTGTTCTTGCTCTTACATGTCTGCTTCATGCTCTCCTCCGTGGCAGCATAATCAGGTTGTCAACAGCGCATGCTGGTTTCTCCCCCCGTCCAAATGAACAGCAAGAGGAGGGAGGGTGGGACAGCGCTGCAAAAAAAGGTTGACGGGCCGACGCTAAGAGAGAGACACAGGATTGATTACAAGGCCGCGCTGCCCAGTGCTTTTTCACTCTGGCAACTTGCTTGCCTCTTCCCGGCTACCGGCTACTCTAGTCTCTGTCTGGACTTGGAGCAAGTCAGCCCGTCAGTCAGAGGGCAAACTCCGTGCATACGCCATTGTGCATTGGACTGGCTCTCGGAAAATCAGGGTTTCTGTTCGGATGCGATGCGATGCGACAGGGGAGATGGATCGTCTCAATCCCCATGCTTTTCATGGTTTTTCAGGACAGCAGCAGCCATGGTGCTTAATTTAGACTGTAGCGATGAGCTCGTTGGCATCTTGGGTTTGGGGGTGACAACTCTGGCTGGCGGGCTTGTTCCAGTGCAAGAAATCAATTGCTGACTTGCATCCAAAACCCAGGTGATGATGAGGGATGGGCTGCTGACCGGTCGAACACAAGCCCCATGTCGCATAGTCTCAACCTACTGCGTGTGCGTGCGTACGTATCGTATTGGAGATTACATGTGGGACCCCCTAACCAAGTCATTATCGTACGGATACTTGCCTGTCACCGATGAAACACCTTGACACGGGGGGGGGGATCTGATAACCGTCGACTATTTCATGCCATGGGAACTGTTTGTTTGTTTGATATAGAGTAAGGAATGGATTTAGGATCAGAACACGGAGAGTCGAGTTGCGATGAAGTAACCTATGGTTAAGGTAGTTAATTGTGACGAGGGGAGAGTCAGGGAGAGAAGAGATTTCTCGGATTCGGGAGGGAAGCCAGCGATTCAACGACCCGAATCTCCCTCTACCAACCACATCCATTCAAATCCATCCGATGTCCACCCTTTTTTATTTTATTTTTTTTATTTTATTTTTGTTTTCCCTTCTCTTACTCCGTACTCCACGGAGACACCGGCGGTCTTCACAAACAAGTACGAGAAACAAAATCAAGAGCAGGATGAGAATGGTGCAGAGTGTATGCTCTCATCGGATTCTGTTTTCTGATATATTTCTTCTTGTGATGCAGTACGCCTGTCCTGGGAAAGGAAAATGTGATATTGACAGACAGTGCTGTACTTATCGAAAAGTACTCCGTCAATGACCGAGTTCTCGGCTTGGTTGGAGTTATGTTTTCAATCTCTGGTGTATATACCTAGTAATCATTATCTACCAGTATTAGTAGTGGAATTTATTATTATTTTGGCTACAGCGGAGAAAAGTCCTGCTGCTTGTTGCTGGTGCTTCTCTTGCTTCTCTTGCTCCTCTTCCTGCTGCTGCTGTTGCTGCCGCTTGTCCTCCTCTCAATCTGATTTTCTTATCCCCGGTCAAGAAGAAAAAAAAAAAAACAGAATCCACGTCTTTTGCTCGCTTCCTTTCCGTTGCCCCCCTCTCAGTCTACCTGCTTTCCCTCTCGCTCTCTCTCCGTTTCTCGGTCTTGAGACTTTTTTTTTTCTCCCCGTCCCCTCCTCAAGCCTCCCCCCTCCCTCTCCCCCGGTCCTCTTCTCCCTCTCTCTCTCTTCTCGGTTTGGGACGATTGCATTTCTCCTCTGCTACCCGATCTTTTCCTTCCCTTTCCATTTCCCTTTCCCTTTCCCTTCTCCCCCTCCACTCTATCCTCCGTCCTTAATTCCCTCATCCACCCACTCTCTCCTCCCCCCCCCCCCGCCTTCTCCAACCCTCTTCATTTCTCTCACGCCAGACTTAATCTGTCTGTCGTGCCTGAAGGGTGAGAAGTTGCTGTCGGTCACTGCTTGCCATTCTGCCTCGTTCACTCGTGGTAGATCCTATTGAGAGTGCATTCACTCCTTTTTTCTGTGAGTAACCATCCAGTCAGTCCCCTTGCCTGACAATCCCGAAGCACAATGTCTTGTCTTTTTTTTTGGTCCGCCGTCCACAATACGGTCAAGGGCAAAATTCACCACACCTCATCAACTACGCCTTCCATCCAACTCGGTCAGATCCAATACGTCGACCCCTTCACTCCATGTCCGCTTGTCATATCCGCAATGCGAAAGATCAAATGAATCCCGAGGATGCCATGTGGAAGAGACTCGAAAGAAAAGTTTGAAGTTTGATATTTGGGAAAGGGTCATTCCGAGGGATCTAAGAATAACTCCGATCGATGTCATTGCTGGTCGCCATCCCGCCTTTTTTTCTTATTTTTATCTGCCCGGTGCGGTGACTCGGACACCTGGCCCGTTTATTTGGACTTTCGCCCCGTCCTCATCCGCCTATTTCTCCGTCGTCTGCAATCACTTGTCAATGCACTGGCTGCGCTGCTTAGGTGTTCTGGACCTCATGCTCATTCATCTCCTTCACACAGGCCTCTCCTGATTGCCTCCAAGCGCCAACCTTTCGTTCCGCTTCACGCCGTCCGTTCCGTCCGTCGCGGTCCCCAAATCAACTAAATAATGGCGTCCTACTACGAGGCCCAGGGCTGGCAAGCCCCTCCTACGCGCCAGGCCTCCTGGGAACAGCCGGCTCCCCCGTCGCGATCAGGTATGCTTGACAGGACATTCAACGATTTTTTGCCGGCAGGAATTCAGCGAGGCTTACACCGGTGCTCTCTTGCAGGATCAAGCTCCGTCTCCCAGCGCGATGAAATCCCGGCCTTCTCTTCTCAGTTCGATGGTACGCACATTTCCCACTGCAGATGTGTTCTTTTGCGGTCTGCAGGCACAGTGGAATCTCTTTTTGGAAAAAGGGGAGAAAAAGTGGAGTGGTGCTGACTTCCAACAGAGGTCGACCGTGCGATTGACAATCTCGTCAAGAGTGGAAAGCTCTGGGCCGCGCCCCGGAGAGATTCGATGCCCATGATGATGGGTCGCCCGTACCCCGACTACGGTATGATTCCATGAATACACCCTACTAGAAGTTAGCCCATTCTGAACAGTACTGTGGTAGATCCCCGCATGGCCGGTGCGATATCGCAGCGTCATCACTCGATCAGCGAGTTCGATTCTCGGATGCACCCGAATCCCTCCCTCCAGGGCTTCTATGCCTCGCAACGATTCCAGGGTCGTCCCAATGAAGTGGAGCAGATGATGCAAGCGAAGCGTCGGATGGCAGCACAGCGTGAGAGGGAGCTCCGCAACTATCACCAGGAGCAACAGTACAACCGAAGTACGTGGTAGCATTTGTCTTTGGAGCCTCTTTCTTTCTTTCTCGCCCGCATCTTCCTCCACTATTCCCCCCATGATCTTCTCTGCCCATATGTGTATTCGCTGGCTTGTATATTACATTGGGACATGGTTCCAGTTTTTGAACATGGTTTTAATTCTTCTGCTTCTCTCAAAGGCCTGCTTGCCGAAATGTCTGGAACCAAGTCCGATCGCTCGCTCAGCCCAGCCGCCATGAGCGAGGAAAGTCGCCGCGAGCTTCTGGCTCGTCAGCATAGGGCCCTGTACGGCAACGACAGCCCCGCCTTCTTCCCCCCTGGAACCTTGACCGATGAGAACCCTCGTTCCGACAGCCAGGCCGGTGGGACCCCGACCTCTGCCACCGGAGTTCGTGGCCCGTCTCCCCGCGGTGCCGACCCCTTTGGTCTAGCGCAGACTCCCGTCCAAGGGAGTGTTGATGGCGTGTCTCAGGCAGCTGCTGCCGCCGCCGCCGCCGCCGCCTCCCTCCAGTCACCCTCGCGCGCCAACAGCGCCTCATCTCCCAGCTCAGGCATTAACCCTGTCTTTGGCAAGTACGAGACTGCCGATCAGCCCGGAACTTCAACCTCGTCTCCTGGTGGCGCCGATTCTCCCTCCTCGAGACAGGCATCGACCAAGTCGGCGACCGGCCCCATCGGCTCTGTGGGACCCATTGGCAGCCGGCCTCTTCAACAGACCGGTGCCGGCCAGGCTTCCAACCCGGCCCTGAACAAGCGTTCCACGACCCCCCTTCCGTCTCCCCTGGGATTCGGCTTCACCTCGGGTGATGCTACTACCAGCGAACGTGCTTCGTCGGTTTCCAACGCCTCAACCGCCGCCGCCGCGACGGCCGGCGTCAAGGACACCACGGGCGGTGGTGTCTCCCTGGGCTGGGGTAACGGCAGTGGCGTGTGGGGATCGAAGAACGGCTTGGGCGTGCAGGCCTCTGTCTGGGGCTAAGCGACTGCCACCAGCTCTGGTTCGCTTCTTACAACATTATTCCTTTGGACGGGTGTTCGCTTTTGTACTGTGGCGTTCTAAGAGAGGGACATATCTTTGATTCGACTATTGGGAAAGAGCATGATACATATCTGAAAGAAGTGGGTCGCACGCACACCTCTTGATTAATATTTTTGTCTAGCGCTCGGTCACATGTGGACAGTCAGTTTAATTCGGTACATGGTTGGTTCTACTGACTAGGGAACTTTGGGATTGGCCTGTTGGTTTCTGGAGTCGGTATTCCCCTTTGTGTTATGTGGCATCATGTTGGGGTTTCTTGTTTTTGTCGGTGTCGCATCTGTTGATCATGATCATGGGTGGTCGCTTCACTGGGCACCAATTCATCGATCCACCACTACTTCAGGGGTGGGGGTCTCTTGGGGTGATTGTATCTACCTTGTTTGGCTGTGGGGGTGTATGTTTTCTCGGGCTCTTGTTTCCCGCTCATCTCTGGGGGGTTCCAGGTGTTGGTTTTCTTGTTCGGGTCTGGTTGTGATTGGTGAGTTTGGCCGATAGCATGTTGGGTCATTTTGTCATTTCGTCATGGGGTGTTCGTTTTTCTTTCGATTCTCTGGGTACGAAAAGGGGTTATTTTCAGTCTGGTTGTTCTGTGTTGTTGGTTTTTTCTGGCAATGGCAATGGCAAAAGGAATACCGGGGAGCAGGGCAAACATTATCAAAAGAGCTGTTTGGAGTCTGTCGATCTGCCGAGGTTTTCTGGATTGTCTTATGTTTCCAATTTGTGGTTCTGTTTGTTGATAGGTTTATGGTTGATATTTCTATTTGTGTTCTGTCATACGGGTATAACTTTCGTTGTGATGTATGGTTCTGGTGTCTAAGGTCCAGGATGTCTGTCGTATTGACCTGACTTAGGGGGGTGTGGATGGGATACTCTTCACGGAAGTTGGCGGCGGGGCTGCTGTAGAATGTACTTCTGTCTGCCTCAATCTAGTCCTTCTGGGCGTCGCAAATCTTTCCGAGAATGGCTTCACTCAAATTCATCTTGACTACCTGCGTATATGTTGGTCCGGCCTTCCACACTTCTCTTCAACCTCGGCAGAGTGCACCCGGCGGCGCCTTGATCAATGATATTACAAGTTGAGGTGTATCATCACATTTCATATTCCTCTAGAAAGGAAACTCGTCTAGCTCAATATCTAACTTGGTCTCATAATCTAGTCTATCGTGCTCGCATATCGTCATCTATATAATCAAAGAGCTCGTCGCGGTCGTCCAGTCATATATACGTAGAACCCCCCAGTCCCGTCCTGAGACATCTCACTCAAGCCGCCAGGCAATCCCAGCGCCCAGCACCCTCTGGCTCGGAGCCTCGACCCATCCTCACACCACCGAAATCTCTTCCTGTTGTTCCCGGCGCAACAGCAACGGATCTTCCTCCGAAGCCTCGGATCGTGTTTTCCTCCGGCCGCTTCCACCACCAGACCCCGCGCGGGGTCTCACCCACGGCTTCTGGCCCCCGCCCGCACCACTTGTGGCGCCCTCCCCGGCCCCGAGAAAGTACACCCCCTGGCCGGCGACAATCAACCCAAACGCCACGGGATACCCCCATCCCACCACGGGGTACCGGAAGACCAGCACGCCGACCACGACGCCCCAGCAGTTCATCGTCAGCATGGAGAGGTTGAAGAACGCGGCGGACGCGCGCCGCAGCAGCAGCGGCACGAGACAGTAGAACGCGGCGAGGCAGAGCGTATACGCGGCCCAGGGCCCGAGGACCCGCCCATCCAGTACGGTGACACCACCCGGAGTGGCCAGCTCCCCCAGCGCCACGGCCTGCAGCGCGGTGATGCAGGTCCCCGAGAACGCCATCTGGCTCAGCACCTCATAAATCGGGGCGGTGGTCACCAGTACCTCTTCGAGGACGTTGGCCAGGCCGTAGCTGGTGGCGCCGGCGAGGGCGGAGAGGTCGCCGAGCAGTCTGTTCTGGGAAGAAGGGGTGGTCGGGGTGCGGTCGGTGAGCAGGAGGACGAGCATCCCGGTGATGCAGATGCAGATCCCCACGAGTTGCGGGCGGTGGTAGTGCACGCCGAGCATGGTGGAGGAGATTAGCACCACGATCGCGATGGCCCAGAAGTTGATTAGCTGGGCGCTGAGCAGGGTCGTGTTGCGGTAGGCGAGGACGAGGAAGTAGTTGCCTTCCACGTCGAAGAGGGAGAGGAGGAGGTCTGGTTTTTTTGGGGTGGGTTAGTGGATGGGTTTGGGGGG